>NW_020837968.1:11575804-11608652 GCF_003676395.1 Aethalodelphis obliquidens | reverse complement strand
GTACGCGGGCCTCTCACTGTTGTGGCCTCTCCCGTTGCGGAGCACAGGCTCCAGATGCGCAGGCTCAGCGGCCATGGCTCACGGGCCCAGCCACTCCGCGGCGTGTGGGATCTTCCCAGACCGGGGCACGAACCCATGTCCCCTGCATCTGCGGCAGGCGGACTCTCAACCACTGCGCCACCAGGGAAGCCCTACCACATTTTTTAAAAAATGTTTTGTCCACTATGTATTACTAAATTCATTGTTATCCACGATTAGTATTTGCTGTTACTATTTTGCTTTCTATTGAAATATTATCATAGGGAAAGTATTTATCATAAGTAGTAGACTTTCTTCTCTACATTTTAAATTAGAAGTTCGATATCTCAGTGTAGATACTGCTCCAGCATAACTGTGTCTTTGTGGGCATGCAAGTTCTTAGCAAGGGGTTACATCACAGCTTTTTGTGACTTCTCCTCTGCATCCTACCAATATTTCAATAATAAAATAATCTTTATGAAGACTGAAGGCAATAAAGGCAGATTGTAAATCATAATGGGTGAAGGTTTCTAAAAGGTGTGCTTTTAAGTCATACTGAACATAATCAGGAAATGTTTGATGTAACCAAGCTCCTTTTCAAGGTGCTATGTCTCTTCAGTTGTCCAAATTTATCTTATCAATAATTATATATTTTAAATTTACCACGTTAACCTCTTTTTTTTTTTTCGGCCGTGCTGGCTCTTTGTTGCTGCGTGCGTGCTTCTCGTTGCGGTGGCTTCTCTTGCTGCGGAGCACAGGCTCTAGGCACACAGGCTTCAGTAGTTGTGGCGCATGGGCTCAGTAGTTATGGCTCGCGGGCTCTAGAGCACAGGCTTTGTAGTTATGGCGCATGGGCTTAGTTGCTCCGTGGCATGTGAGATCTTCCCGGACCAGGAATCGAACCCGTGTCCCCTGCCTTGGCAGGTGGATTCTTAACTGCTGTGCCACCAGGGAAGTCCCCTATTTTTTTAATTTTTATTTTCTTTTGTCACTGGATCTGTATGACCACTGTATCTCTTCCAGGATTTTAAAACAGGCAGACTTTAGTGGGGGAGGGGGGTGGGGGGGGAATTGTTGTTATTCATTTTGAAACCAAACTATATCTAAACATATTGCAAAAGCCTAGGAAGTATGTAACTCTCTCCCTCTTGGATATATGAACCACCTTTCAGTCATGTGTCTCAGTAGAGTCTTAAACAGCTCTCCATTGTCATATGATACAAGAAACACTTAAGAAGGTAAGCACACATGTTAGATAGAAAATAATTGCTGTTCCTGACAGTATGAAAGACTAAATGATGAGAAAGTGCTCAAACCACAGAATACCTGGACATGCTGAATAATATGTGAAACCATCTCCTTTAGATGCATAGCTGAGACTGCAGGAAAGAACGAGAGAAATGGCCCCAAGCACCTCCATGCCTATGCCAGTCTCGGAAGCCTTGAGGCTTGTTGGTTAGTGCCCTCGTGGAAAGAGAGGCAAGCCGGGGAGCTTGTGTAATGCTCCTTATCAAGCCAGAACGTCTGATAAGCTCTATCCTCAGGACAAGGCAGACTAGAAACAAAACTCACCCACAAGCACAGGAAAATTAAGAATCTGGTTTCCACTGAGGCTCCAAGTAGAAAACTCTCTGAAGATCTGTAACCAAGAGCCTACCTTCACATATGAGTTTCTAGTTTAAAATGACACCAAGCCAAAAATTAGCATAAAAACTGGTCTTTGAAGCAAGTGCAAAACCACTCTAGAGGTACACACCTTCAACCCCATGTCTCAAGAACCACCACACATGAGACCCTATGAAGATGACCTCACAAACCAAAACTAAAAGAATCCGTTATTAAAACATTCAGAACGAAGGGGAATAACTGAAAAAAGAAAAGACAGATGTGATAAAGAACCAAGTAGAAATTTGAGATTATTTTATTTATTATGAAAATATCTTGAGAATTATAAACTCACTGGATGAGTTGAACAGCACATTAGATACAGCTGAAAAAAAAAAAAACAGTGAATTTTAAGAGCGATCTGAAGAAACTACCTAAAAGAAGCACAGAGGGATAAAAATATGGAAAATATGAAAGAATAGCCAGAGAACTTGAAGGAGCATGCAGTTCAATATATGTCTAATACAATAGAACTTCCAGAAAAAGTAGAAAGAATAGGGAAGTGCACTATTCCAGGAGAATGGTGAAAGAATTCAATGAAAATGCCAGAATTTTTAAAAATGAAGAAAACTTGAATCTTCATGTTCAAAAAGTACAAGTCTATCGAGAAGTTGTAAATATAAATAAGGTTATACCTAGACACACTGTAATAAAACTTTAGAACACCAAAGACAAAGAGAAGAACTTAAGGGCAACCAAGGCGAAAAGATATAACCTACGTAGGAATGAAATTACACTGGCAACAAACTTAGAAAGAACAGTGCAATCCAGAAAATTAGAGAATATTTTCAAAGTGTGAGGTGAAATAACTGAATCATCATAGAGTTTTCTGTCCAGTTAAATTATTTCCCAAGAGTGAGGATGAAATTAAGACATTTTCAGGTAAAGACCCATCATTACTAAATTCAATAACTCATATAGAAGAAAATGGAATCCATGAAAAAAGAAAAAGAATAAAAATCAAGAAGGAGTTGGGAGCAAAGAAATTGTTAAACGTGCATAAAGCTAAACTTACGTTGAATGTATAAAAGTAATAATGATGATGGTGACAATGACCATAAAGAGGATTAATCTGGTGTATAAAAGTCAGATGGAGCCAAAACTCTGGACAACAATAATACGTAAAATATGAGGGAATAATAAGTCAGGTATGCATGTTAACGTTTAAAAGTAATCATTAAAAGAATAGAGATATAATATGTAATTTTCAAGCTGTATAAGCAAGCAATGGATGCCAGAAAGGAGGAAACAAAAATGTATAGAAAAAGCAAGGTACATAGCATTAAGTAATAGTGTAAAAATAATCCAAATATATCAGTAATCACAATAAATGTAAATGGAGTAAATGCATCAATTAAATTCAAGGATTATCATAATGAATAAAAGAACAAAGTTCAGTATATGCTGTTTACAATAAATACAACTAAAACATAAATTGTCATTTAAATATCAGCCAAAGAAAGCTAGAGTAGCTGGGTTAATAACAAACAAAGGGAATTTTGAGGTATTTCAGGAAAGTTGAAACACTCTTCAAACAGACTTGCTATGCTAGTGTAGCACTTTTTTTCCAGGAGTTTGAAATTTATGGATATATTAAAATCTCAGTCGTTTGGGGAAATGTGGCAGAAGAAATGACATAATAGAAACTAATGGTGCTAGAATATTTTAAGATCAATGTTCAGTGAAAGGGTAGCATTAAGACTCAGATGTCCTAAATTCAAGTTCTAACTGGGGCACTTTCTGACTAGTTGACTTTGGGCAGGTGCATTTCCTCTTTAAACCTCAGTTTCTTCTGTAAGTGGAGTCAATAATAACCTTTCAGGTTGCTACAGAAGATCAAAAGAAATGATGGCTACAGAAGCACTGGTAATCTCTAAGAGCTGCACCATTATATTTTAAGTTATCCAAGTATGTCAATGTGTGCACTATGCTGAATACTGTCCAAATGCAAATTGAGAGAAGTTAATATTGCAATTAATATGTAACCCAATTAATTTTTTTTAATGGTTTGGAGCATCATCTCCACTAAAATTGTTTATTTGCCATTAATTCTCATAGGGCGGCAGTGTAGGTAATGGCAAGTGTGTAGGCTTTAAGAGTAAGCTTAACCAAAGTTTGAATCTTAGCTTAGGATGTGGTAATGGTCAAGTACTTCATCTCTCTGAGGCCCATTATAATTCCCCCCTGCACAACTGTTATGAGGAATAGAGATAACGAATGTTACATACCTAGCAATTAAACCACTTGCCAGGTATGTAGTAGGTAGACCATAAATGGTCCTGATCATATTATAGCATCAAACATCCCTGTGTGCCTTCAGTGTTTTAATAAAAACATTCCCCGGGCTTCCCTGGTGGCGCAGTGGTTGAGAGTCCGCCTGCCGATGCAGGGAACACAGGTTCATGCCCCGGTCCAGGAAGATCCCACATGCCGCGGAGCGGCTGGGCCCGTGAGCCATGGCCGCTGAGCCTGCGCGTCCGGAGCCTGTGCTCCGCAACAGGAGACTCCACAAAAGTGAGAGGCCCGCGTACTGCAAAAAAAAAAAAAAAAAAAAAAACCAAAACACTCCCTTCTCCAGACATGTCAATACTGATCATGTTTTTCAGTCCCTACTATGCAAAGTTTTCATCATTTAAGAAAAAAAAACAAAAAACGGCTTCCCTGGTGGCGCAGTGGTTAAGAATCTGCCAGCCAATGCAGGAGACACGGATTCGAGCCCTGGTCCGGGAAGATCCCACATGCCGCGGAGCAACTAAGCCCGTGTGCCACAGCTACTGAGCCTGTGCTCTAGAGCCCGCGAGCCACAGCTACTGAAGCCCACTCTCCTAGAGCCCGTGCTCCGCAACAAGAGAAGCCACCGCAATGAGAAGCCCACACACCACAAAGAGTAACCCCCGCTCACTGAAACTAGAGAAAGCCCGCCTGCAGCAAGGAAGACCCAACACAGCCAATTAATTAATTTAATTTTTTAAAAAAGAAAAAAACCCAAGAAACTAGTTTTACATTTCATTTTCTAAAACGTGGCTTGTATTTTTAAGCAGTTATCTATTTGAACTGATTTTATTTAACAAAATTCCCATGAAAAATGTCTGAAATATTGCAGATAAAATGTAGAATGGTCTGAATTAGGCTTTTCTATATTAAGAAATAATTAAAACATTTGACAAAAAGTAGTAACAGCTACCACTTTCTCACATCCCAAACTGCTCAATGCTGTTTCTTTTCTTAACAGCAATCAAAAACCCATGTCCTTAAATTAGTTACTGAGAACAGAGGACGGTATTATAAATTGCAATTCTAATAACGTCACATATAATAATAATAATCCTGCCCTTCAGCTGGCTAGTAAAGTAATGGGGAAAGAGGATGGATGGGAAGAAAGAATGAACATAAACCATTAAAAGCCTTCTGAATACAGGGTCGGGGCTGAAGCAATGCACTAGCTGTTATGTGGGAAGCAGCATGTGTCACCTCCCCTTCCACTGGCTGTTTATCCAACATCAATACAACACTTTAGGAGCCAAATGACTAAACAAGGTGCCAATTAGGCTTGCAGTCAGCTGGATAGATTAGCAGCTAAAAGAGACCGATACAAGATTTTCATCTCTTGAGCCAATTACACCAGTGAACTACCATCCACAATACACTTTGGAAGATTTGAAGGGAAAGGACCGACTCAGCTGTAATAGATGTAAGAGATCCAGCAGAAAGGGGGCTGGGAGCAGGGCTTGCGGAAGGGTTAGGAGGCTCTGTGTTGCTAAAATTGCCCAAGCAGGAGGAGAGCCTCCCAGGAAAGGACTTAAAGGATTTAGCACTGCTAGGAACAAAAGAAAAGGAAATGATGTTTGTCGGATGCTGTGCTGAGACTGAGCTGTTCCACTCCCATGTCTTAATCTCATAAAAGGATGAGCGACCAATAGTAGATCTCACTCTAGAATCATTTCCCATGAAAAATGAAGTATCTGTTGTTGTTGTTTTTTAAGTTGTATAGAAAAGCCATTGTTTTTTGTTTGTTTATGGCATCTTTGTTTCAGTGTAGAAAGATTTAACATTTGAGAAATTATTCTTTTTTTTTTACTGTAAAGATAATGCTTTATTTTTTGTTACGAAGAGAAATGAAACCAGCATTAAAAAGAGAGAGAATGGATTCTTTTCTGCCTGTATAAAAACCAAGCATGAACTTATGGTTACCAAAGGGGAAATGGGATAGGGGGTTGGGATAAAATAGGAATTTGGGATTAGCAGATACACACAACTATTTATAAAATAGATAAACAAGGTCCTACTGTATAGTGCAGGGAACTATATTCATTATCCTGTAATAAACCATAATGGAAAAGAATATTTAATATATATACATATATGTGTATACATATATGTATATATATGTATGTATTACTGAATCACTTTGCTGTATGCCGGAAACTAACACAACCTTGTAAATCAACTATACTCCAATTAAAAATATAGACAAAAAAGCATGGGAGGAATAGGGTGGCCACTGCTAGGCCACCATGCTTGAAACACCAACATTTTAAAATTACAAGAGTGAATCAGTTATTTACTATTCACTTCGAACTGAGAATTGACCGCAATTTAGCAATCTGTGCAGAGATGTTTTAAATTGACCTCATGTTTTTCCTTAAATATTAAAATTTAAACTTGAACCTTTGAAAGCTCTTGTATTGAAAATATGATTAAATAGATGTGTAACCTAAAGCAGCATTAGCCCTCTGATCTGATCTTAGCTTATAGATGGAATTAAATTAATTCATGGTGATCACTAAAAAATTAGGGATATAAGACAAAATGGTAGTACACCATTTAATCTGACACACCTGAGCAGCAGCTGTTCGGAAAACAGTTAGATGCCTTGGTGGTCTGTCTTTGTTGTCACCATTATCGTAATTACAAAGTAAAAGATTTAAAAAAAACTTTATTGCCTTTTTGTTTTTATATTAAACAAGAGTTCTGACAAAACGCTTCTCTTTGTTTTTTTGGTAATTAAGAGTTCCAATTTTTATATTTTATAAGTATTTATATGTATATTTTTATGTAGTTTAAATATATACATAAAATCTCTGTGTATGTATATTTTACCTTTGTCAAACAGTAAATAACTTTAGTCCAGAATTTTTCTTTGGTACCAGTCTTTGGCCATTCGAGCTGTTCGCAGTTGAAGGTTTTTTCTCTTTTTTTTTTCTTTTTTTTAAATAAATTTATTTATTTACTTGTTTGGTTTTTGGCTGCATTGGGTCTTCGTTGCTGCGCGTGGGCTTTAGTTGCGGCGAGTGGGGGCTACTCTTCGTTGTGGTGCACGGGCTTCTCATTGTCGTGGCTTCTCTTGTTGCAGAGCATGGGCTGTAGGTGCACGGGCTTCAGTAGTTGTGGCACGATGGCTCAGTAGTTGTGGCTCGTGGGGTCTAGAGTGCAGGCTCAGTAGTTGTGGCGCATGGGCTGAGTTGCTCCGCGGCGTGTGGAATCTTCCCGGACCAGGGCTCAAACCTGTGCCCCTTGCATTGGCAGGCAGATTCTTAACCACTGCGCCACCAGGGAAGCCTGTTTTTTTCTATTACATATTAAGATACTTGTTTCAATGAGCTAAGAACCAATTTGACAAATCCAAAACCAACTCATTTTTGTGGTAGCCCAGTTCTCACTCCCTGTAATGAAGTCAGCATATGGCAACAGTGTATTCATTCTCAGTCAGAAAATGTACTGAAGATTGAGAATATCAAAATGTTTGGTAAAGGTTTTGCAAAAATCAACTGATGATTACTCTATAGTTTCAGTTATAAAACTCATCAGTTTTGGTTATAAAACTCATCTCTATTTGCAATTTCCTTCTGTAAGTTAGAATCACAAGGAACAACCCACTCGCTATTCCCCAGAAAGCCAGATACAAATTACCGGATTAAATATACTGTTAGTTCAACCCTGACATTTCTTTTCTTTATTATTATTTTATTTTTTTACTGTGAGATACATATACCAGAGAATACATCGAAATGTGTAGATACAGTTTGAAAACACAATAATTAGTTGGCCATTAGTGTAGCCACCACCCAGGTCAAGAAATAGAACTCTATATGCTATGGTCCCATAGATAATATTTTATCTATGGGAAGGCCTTCTGTGCCTTGTATCACCATCCTAAACACAATCTTAGAGAAGTAGGACAGAGAATCCCAATTTTGGGAGGGTGAGGTGAGGTAGAAGGTGCTGTCATAATCCCAAATCAGGGAGGAAAGATGGATGATGATGGGAAAGGGGTGCAGGGAGCACGTGGGTTGGTACCAAAGAGACATCTGACTCACAAGCCGTGGAGAGTAGTGAGTGATTTTGTCAACAACTGCTCATTTCAACCCTCAGACTGTCTAGGAAAACACAGCCCACATTACAGAGCAGAAACATGCTGGACCCAGGACTGAGCTGGTATTCCACAGGCACCCTGCAGACCTTTGGAAAGGTCTTTATCCCTGGAGCCCTCAGGACGGAATGGTGGGCAAATACTATATCCTTCAAAGCACTACAACAGACTTTTGGGGAAGCGCCGTTACAGGAGCCCGTACTGAATATGTTCTCACTAAAAGGTGGTTTTAAAATACTTTCACCCCTTTTCTTCCTACACAGTCTCTAATGTTAGTTGCCTGATGATCCCTTCTTTAATTGTCAAGGAAGAGTAACCCCAAGATACAACCTGGTAGTTGAGTTTTGATGGCTTTGTGTTATGCCTGTTTTACAGATGAGAAGTCAGAAGCCCCAAAGAGGTTAAGTAACTTAATCAGCTACCAAGTGGTAGAGCTGAAACTAACCAAGGCCCTTTTTCCATTGATCCCTCTGCTACAGCAAGCTCCTTATCCAAAGGTGAATCAACAACCCTCCCGGGTACCTGGTTGAAAGAAAAACTTAGGAACATGTGGTTTTCTTAGCCTAAGAGGCTCTTCACTTGTGTTCATAAATAACAGTGGTTTGGGGGGTTGTGTTTTTTTTTTTTGTCATTTTCTAATTTCAGGATTTGTAGGAGAAAACGCCCAGCCAATCCTAGAAAACAACATTGGAAATCGAATGCTTCAGAATATGGGCTGGACACCTGGGTCAGGTCTCGGACGAGATGGCAAGGGGATCGCTGAGCCGATTCAAGCCATGCAGAGGCCAAAAGGATTAGGACTTGGATTTCCTCTACCAAAAAGCATCCCCACAGCCACTGCCTCCCATTCAGGAAAATCCGCCTGAGACGAAAAGCAAAGAAGAGATGTTTTACCAGTTGCATTTGCGCTATGTATCCTGTTGTTCTAAAATTACAACATAGCTTCTATTTTTGAAGCCGAAATCTAACATCAAAGCCTCAGACTTGTCACTCTAGCTTCCTAGCTGCGTACGGTTCTGCCACAATGATAGAAATGGGATTTCATCACAATTCATGGTGCTAAACACCTTTACCTTTTAAAAATGTTCAGCAATTTACATTCTAGGTGTAAAGAACAGCTCAATTTGTCTTATTTATTTTGATCCTGTATGTCAGTAATTTCTAATGCTTTAGCTTGATTCACTCGTGTGTGCTCCATGCCCTGGCAACTGAGCACGCCCACATGTTTCTAAAATGAGATTAGCCGGAAAGGGTTGTGTTTCACATCAGCCCTGTCTGTTGTAACCGAAAACACCTATCATCACATCAGGGAAGTCCTAAGCACATCTTTGTTTGAAAGGCTGGCCAATTTCATATTCCCTGAATATGGCTTTTTGGTTAGGATCTCTAACAGGGTGACACCCATTGTCTATCCTTGGACAGTGTAGTATGAAGTTCACAGTTGACAAACGGTAATTAATGTTTCCCTCTGACATGTCGACAAAAATAAACCTCATCGTTGTGATCACCAGAGTGCCCTCAACATGACTTCAATGCAGATTTTATAAATTTTACCTCATTTAGAACATAAAATAATTATGGAGAGGAAAATATTTTTTAAATTCACCATGACTGAACTGTAAATTCCATTAATCTAGACTTCCTTCTACCTCTTTCTTCCCAAAGGTTGATATTTTTTTAAGATCAACTAAACTGTAGTAAACTGATTTTAAATTTTAACCATCAGAGTAAGTTAGAATATTGACTCAATTTATTCGAAGATTTAAGTGGCTCTCCCAAGAATTCAGATTTCTGGCAATGGTCCAGCCCATATACAAGGTGAACAAAAAATGAATGGTACTGATTTGCCCTTTCTCACATCTAAGCAGTTACCTTCAAACCAAGCAAAACAAGTCATTTTTACTTTGTGCCTCGTATTGTTATATCTGAATCACCTGCTTCCTAACGTCAGAGATTCTAAATTGCTCTTAGTTTAGATGTTGATTAGCTGTCTTCATTATTAAGGACTAATAATATTCTCTTTATAATGGCCTTTGTTGGTTGAGTGAAGGCCAAGATAGCTCACGTGACTCACCCTTCTAATGTTATTTTTTTAACCCTTTATTTTTCTAGAGTAGTTTTAGGTTCACAGCAAAATTATGGGGAAGGTACAGAGATCCCCTGCTCCCACGCATGCACAGCCTCCCCTGTTACAAACTTCCCTCACCAGAGTGGGACACTGTTACAATTGATGAACCTACGTTGACACATCAAAATCACCCAAAGTCCACAGTCAGTATTTACAGTTCACTTTTGGTATTGAACACTCTATGGGCTTGGACAAACGTATAATGACATGTCTGCACCATTATGGTCTCATACAGAGTAGTTTTACTGTGATAAAATGCCTCTGGGCTCCTGTCTAATAGGCTTTTGGAAATTTGTCAATCCCCCAAGAGTTTTTTAAAGGGGGGAGAGGAGGTTTGTGCATGTAATAGACCTGTCCCAGGTGGTCCCCTGAAGAAAATACTGCCAGTTAGGGAGAGGAAGTTCAGCCTGCTATCGGAAAGGCCTCATGGTTTGCCAGATTTCCTTTTAAGGACGCTTTCCTTTTAAGAATTATCTTCTTTCCTAGGAGTATCGTGGTAAAAGGACAAGTTGGTTAGAGGACTATAGACTACCAGGTGAGTTGCTCTTATGCTCTTCTTAGGCTATCCGGTGAGCATTCTTATTGGATAAAGTAACCTTGTTGTATGATTCTTTTCTACAAGTTTGTTACCTGGAAATTCGCCATTTTTCAAAAAAGGTTTTTGTTGACTACTCATTCTATCTATGTAAGGGGTAAAATTGTCTATATTCCAGTTTAAAACTTCTTTATGGTAGTATACAGTGCTCTAGGATCTGTTCAGAAGTTTCTTTTTATTTGTTTGTTTGTTTAATTCCATTGCCCGAAGATCTCCTAAAATCCTAGAATTTTGAAAAGCCAAATGTGGAGCCACTGATAACACACAATGAGATTATTGTGAGACTGACTGATCCTAAATTCCTAAGGACTCGACCGTTCTTTTTCACTTTACCAAGTTCTAACCCTCACAGTGAAGAAGGACAGACCATATATACCAGCTGGCACGGGGCAACTCCTTAACTAAATATTGCAGCTGTATGAAAACTTTTTCTTGTCCTCCTGGACAGGTACCAACCTTCTGAAGCAAACCTTCTCTAAGATATCACTGAGCTTGGGTGCTCTCTGACTCAGCCCCCCAAAACAATTCATCTTTATATTTTCCCCTGATAGAAGAAAGGTCTCAATCTTGACATCTAGTGCCCTCTCCGTGACTCACAGAGGATTTCAAACATCTCTTATCCTATGGAAGTGTTTAACTGTACGGAATATGTGAATCAGTACTCAAAGCAGAGAGGTGGCAACATCCCAAGCATCCCCCCTGCTCTCACACAGACATGTACCAGGAGCACATACATCCCTTCACCTTTCAGTGAAATTTAAGAAAAATCAATGCACACCTGAAGTTCTGCTTGGACCTGAACTGAATCGGAGAAATAAACCCAATTGAAAAATGCAATCTGTAATGTAAGCCGAATATCTTTTAAGATATGAAGTTCACTAATTTATGTTTTATAGAGAGTTATAGTTAATTTTTACCGGTTCCTATGCCCATAGAACCCAAAGCATGCAAAGGAATTCATCCTTTAGAATGTATCAATCATATCTCCTTAAAAAGGTGGTTAGATTTTTCTCTTCTTCATAAAGCCAACTCTTCTACAGTATCTAGAGCTTCATATCAAATTAATTGCTTGTACTAAAAATTTTACAGAGTACATTGGTCTCTTCCACTACTATCCAAATTATCCAGTCCCAGCAGTAGCCGAGAGAGGGTGAGTGTAGCTACATTAGCACTTCAACTTTTTGCCTTTATATAGGTGTTATACTTGATATTAATCAGATTGTGTGTGGGGTCATTTCCTTCCTTCCTTCCTTCCCTCCTTCCTCCTTTTTTCCTTCTTTCTCCCCAAATACAATTTTTAAGGCTATGTTCCCCCCTCAAATTTATTTGCTTTTATTTTTTAATTATATGGTACCCCTTTAAAAGAAAATCCATTGCTAACTAAAATTTACCAATTAATTGGTCTCAGCATTTTAAAACATAGATCGTATAACACACACTGTTGCTATCAAAGAGAAGTTAAGACAAGTAGGGTTAAAGATATGCCTAATGTATACATATAGGTGTGTTTACAGGGCACATATATGTGCCATATACAGACATGATGGCAAAATAATTGCATTTTATTAATATTCTTATTTTAGCATTGTGAATTGATATTCTTGCAATTAATTGAACTGACAGTTGCTTCTCTTCAATATATTTTCATTTTGAGCAGATATTTCATGAAAGAGAAAAATCACTGTTGACATGCCTTTTAAAACCATGTCCTCCTGTACTGTCTTTCTAAAAAAAAAAAAAAAGTGACCTAAATTGGTATTGTAAAATGCAGTTGTTTAGCAAAGAATATTTTGGATTTTTTTTTCTTTTAGTAGAAAGGTATATTAATAGTACAACAAAGAATGAAAGAATAAACACAATGTTTGAGAATGTTATTTATAAGCAGTCATTGTCTTTGTGCTTTAAATGTTTCCTTCTAAAAGTAATAAAAAATAGAGTTGAAAGGACTTTAATTTTTTTTTTTTAATTACTACCCATTGACAACATCAAACAGTGCAGTTAAATTCATTGTTAATCTTTAAGCCCTGGAAAATGTCAACATTTTCCAAAAAATTTTAGAGAAAAAAAATTGGTAAATATATTTGATTTCATTTATTTACAGCTGGTTGTGACCTGTTCTACTACATTTTCCTTTGTTTGTTTTCTCTGAAACTGGGCTAGACTAACTGGCTGAGGGTCTCTTTCCACTCAGAGATTCTGATTCTAAAGTAGCGAGTGCAAATTCTCTCTGACACTTGAAATATCCATCAGGACCATATGTGTTACAGTCCCTCCATTTCCTTCTGGGAAATTGTACCTCTCAGAAACCTGCCTGCATTTTTAAAATATTTTATAATACTCATTAAAACGTTGAGTTCCGTTGGCTGTAGGAAAGCATCTCACTATGTTGATAAAATTTTCTTTTCTCCCAAAAAACTGAGTTGTGAACTGCTAGAGTATGTGGATTTCTTTTTAATCCAATAGGTATTAAATACTCATTTATTTAACAGGCTTGCAGTAATATATACTCAACTGACAAGTGGACCATGAAGCCTCCTTCTGCTGGGTTCCTACTAGGCGAAGACTCATTACTTTACACACCTGACATTTTAAGTAGATCCAGATTTGTCTCTAGCGAGTCAACGCCATTAACTACCAGAGTATGATCTACTATCGCCACTTTGGGTTTTATCTGTACATTAGAGTCGTCTTCTGTCTTTGAATTGTCAGAGAGTTTAAATCATTCTCAGATTCACCGACCTCATTCCTGTTGTAGTATCAGAATGTCCCGTGTTTACTCTTTAATCTTTCGAGGATGAAGTTAGGTAACAATTGAAGGCAATTTTTGTGTTTCTTTAGTTGGTTTTTTTTCTTAGTTTGAATACTCAAAATAAATTACTAGCATTTTAAATCTGTGTATAATACTTGATGTTTCAGCTCTAAGATGGTAAAGACAAGACTGTATTATGATAGCATCCCAAGCAAAAAGAACAATCAAACCTATTTTCTACCTGTTTTCATCTTCCTATTAAATTTCAAGGAAATGTTTATTTCTTCCTAAAGGCAGCATTCTTTAATAAAAGCAGAAAGGATGAGAAATAATATGCGAGCTCATTATATACTTAAGTAGTATGTGAGTTCATTATATACTTAATACATATATTTTTATATATATATACTTATATATACAAATTCTTATATCGCTATTGAAGTGAATTTCTTCAAACGCCAGAATTTCATAGTTTTGATGAGCAAATGAGTTGGAGAGGTGGGCGTGGAATTAAGGTTCCATTAGATACCTGTGTGGCTAATCTAATTCTAAAGTTCTTTGTTGATGGCTATAATTGATTATGGAAACTATAGATAATCCACGTTGCAGGCAGGAGGTACAGAGTTTACAAAACAATTGTTTAAGTGCATGTGAAGCACTTTACAGCACACATTAAAAATTGTGAAATTTCAAGTACAAAACCACAATATTTGTAAAACAACGACCATCGTGTCTGTAGGCTCTCAACAGTCAGCAGTGTGGTCCGGAGTCTGTAAGGCTTGGTTCTTGCCCCTCCCGCATCTTTATACACCTCACCTTTAATTGCATCACTCCTGATTTCTTTCCACACGTTTGTCTACTTCCCCTATTTTAATATCATGGGACAGCCTTCCAAAACAAGGCAACAATCGCGAGCACACAGGAAACCCGCGTGATCTGACTCCTGTCCCGTTGTGTTTCTCCATTATGTCCCTTAACAACTCAGCTAGAAACAAGCAGCAGATTCTTTTCCCCCCCCCCGCTCACTGAGTAATTGTGTGCGCTGTGTGCGCGCCGCAGTGACAGATGTGCAATATAGCAGCTTCTTCAGGAAAAAATTAACAGTTTGTCCAGCATGTCAGCTCGCTCTTTTTAGTGCTTGGGAGGTCTTGGCCCCATTATGGATGATTTAGAAATTGAGGCAAGCAAAAACCAGCTGCCTGCGCTGAAAGCCTTGGTTAGTCGCCCTCATCTGCATTCCAGGACTCACTTACATCTAGAAATTGGTGGAGCCCCTCTGGCCACGCGAAGAGGATGGGCTGACAATGCCTTGATTTGTTGAGAGAGAGAATAAATGGGTTTTTCAGAAGATGAAATATCGCCATTACTGGCCAATTTACAGCATTTTATCTGTTCTTCAAACATGTCACTTTTGTTATTGTTGCATGGTAATCACATAGTGAAACGGAAAGAAAACAAATTCAGGTTACGTATTCAGATGGATTGCAAAATCAAATAATCCTGATAAATGCCCATTTATGATACACATGGATGAAAGGTTCATTTTAATTTCGAATGGCTGGCTCAGCCAGAAATAGGATATAGGATTAAATTCCAGAGAATCTGATTACATAAAAGCAAAGAGTCTTTCTCTTCACTTTTTTCAGATCCAGGAAATCCAGGTTGATACCGTGAGGCATATTCACAAACAGGATTGTCCTGAGACAATACAAAAAGTAAATTCAGCATTGCATTCTGAAAAGGATGCGTACTGGAGAGTTATCTTGTTCTAGAGATTCGTCAGTCCTGAAGACTTCTCAAGAAGCAAGTGGGCCTAGGCTGAAAATATTTCCAGTTTGGAGGAAGAGCCTTACATTTTGAACTTTACTTTAGGTACTAGAAATCCAATGCTTTATTCCTGTGTTCCTCTTTCTAAGGTTATTTCTCCCCCCATCCCCAGACCCTTTTATTATAAAGGAATGTTGCCTGTAGACGTTTAGCTGAGCACACCGATAATGAAGTTCGTGGAGAGGAAAAGGAACAAGGGGCCGCACCCCAGGGCCGCTACTTAAAATGTCAGGTATACAAAGTAATGGGTCTTCACTTAGTAGAATCTCAGCAGAAGCAGACTTCATGGTCCACTTATCACGTGAGTATATATTACCGTAAGTCTGTTAAATAAGTGTTGAATATCTACTGGCTTCTAAGTTTGCTGTGGCAGGGACAGAGAGATAGAAGAAGCACACCAGCACTTAACTGCCTTGACCTGGGGTGAGACGTGTCACTGTTCAGGATCCATTGGCCAGATTTGGTCACGCGGGCCCAACTGGATTTCAGGGAAGCTGCTGGAAGTAGGGAAGCACGTGGATGTTTGCGAGCACTAGTTCTGCCGTAGTTATTTATGCTGTGGTTATACTATTTTTACATAACCTCAATATGACACGTCCAGACCGTTAAATATCAAAGCAACCTCTACCACATTTCATTGAGTCTAAGATGCCATCAAGTTTAAGAGGCACCTTAATTTTATGTATCATTAAGAAAGAAGAAAAAAAGCACTGGCAAACTGTGGTCCTCTACCCCTGGCAAGAGGCCTCCATCCCAATTTCAGAAATACTAAAATGTGAAAAAAAAATGATAAAAATATGTTTATAAGTATTAAATGACTTGTGCCAAGAAAACAACTCTAAGGAATGCCAGGGAGGGGCTGCATGAAGTGGTGGGATTGGGGCTGCTCCTTGAAGAATGACAGGGTTTGACTAGAAACGAGGAGGGTTCATTTTTACCCATAGCTTCTTCTGTTATGTTGACATTATATGACATAAAAGGCTCAGGCATTGGAATTATTCCAAACTAGATTCAGCGCCCAGCCCTAACGCCTTCTGTATTTTTTGAGACTAATCTCACAAGTTGCACCCTTTTTTGCTGAAGAAATAATAATAGCTACCTCATTGAGTTATGAGGGTTAAATTAATAATGCACACAATACACCCTAGCAGTGTCTGGCAAATAGTAGGTGCTCTAAATTAGGTACCATTTCTTTTCTAGTTTCTAATAAAGTGATAAATTGTCCTTGTTTGTTCGCTCTTCTGGTTGAGGGGAGAAGGTCAGAAGTGTTATTGTGTTTTTACTTTGCTAACAGTTCCCAATAAAGACAAGTGGTATTAAACAATCTTCCTAATTTCATAACCATTGATGGGCATACCCTTAATAATAAACTTCTGCTATGACTCCAAATAATAAGTTTTTTAAAAATCCATTGGACTAGAACCTATAAACAATAAAAATACAGAATTTAACCACCACCTGCACTCAATAATTTCTTACCAGCTGACTGAATATCTTCCAGGAACCACTGGCCATGCCCATCAAGGCCTTCGGAACCTACCATGGCTCTAGTATATGCTACTGATCTCACAGAACTGGGAGATACAGAACCCAGTGAGACGGACGTTGGCCCAGGAGTAATACTAATGCTATGACAAATGCCTTAGACCTCTTGCTTGAGATGCTTAATTTGAAATTCTGTCTTTTCACAGAATCTTTTCAAGACTATATTCTAAAACAGTGCCAAACTTCAGAGTGCATAGGAATCACCAGGAAAGGACTTTAAAAAGTTGAGATTCTCAAACTCCACTGTCAGAAAGATACCTGAGGATGAGAATGCAGTTGAGAAAGACTGTCCTAGAAGAACCAGATTAGGTCATCTCCAAACCTTTGCCCACATCCAAGCCCAGCCTTCTATGGTGGACCCTACTGGCTCATCTGCCCCAGCTGTCTTCTCCTGGTAAATGTTCTTAACATCACCACCCTCCCACCCTCTCCCTAAGACAATTCCCAGGAATTTGGAATTAGAACTAATAGATTTCATTCTGGACTTGGTATAACTGGTCTCTTGAATGGAGAAGCCATTGGTCTGGGCAGCAAAGGAAGTCAGTATGTAAATGAGGTAAAGAATGAGGTAAAGAAAAATGTCTAGGTTTCCCACAGCCCTGGATCCTGGTTTAAGCTTGCTAGATGTTCTCTCCAAAAAAGGCCAGAGGACCGTTACCGGGGAGGTGGAGACAGCAACACTTTTCTGTAGGAGAATGTGACATCTCTTTGCATGGAACAAGCCTCACGTTATTGGGCAGGATGCTTACCACATGGGTCTAAACATCTTATGAGCAAACATATAAATCAGAGGGCAAATCATTCACATTACACAAAGCTTTTTCATGTTGTAAAAGAGCACAGGGTCCCTTTAGGTAGCGTTTTCTCAAGTGCTTATTTACAGATCATTAAATACTTAACAGAGGGAAAAAGTAAAAGCTGAAGTGCTTAAGCCTGTGTTTATTAAACAGCCATCATGGATTCAGATAAAGCAAGTCTAAAATCATAATGACAGTTAATTGTCCAGTTTTTAGATTTTTGTATTAGGAGACAGGAGCTAAAATAACAGCCTGTCCAGGTTAATGTAGGACCCCTGTGCATTCGACCATGGTTGTAATTCTTTTCTGTGGGCTTATCCCCAGTCCCATAAGACACTCCTTTATCTTATAATAAACGTTCTCTTTTTGTACAAGTTAAGCTTTCTGTTATTTCCAAATAGTACTAATTTTCTGCAGGATGTCGGCTAAAATGTAAATGTATTATAAAACACTGAAAAGTACTACCATAACTTGACCAACTGAATTTTCTCTGATTGCGCAATTATCTAAAAATGTATAGTTTTAGAGGAACTATTATACCTTATAATGCTTTAATAAAGTTCCTTCTTGTGGCAATGGAGTATTCTAAATGACTTGACCTCATTTTTCTTTTTCTTTTTTTTTTTTTTTTTGAGCCTAACTCTACCAAATTCTAACCCAGTAATTCCTAGCAATAAACGAGGCCCATTACTTCAAGGGACTCTCATAAGACTGGAGAAGAATTCTGAATATTACTTTACTTTTCAAATATGTTAATGAATATATAACATATGATATTTCTCTTCGAGCTGTTTTACAATTTCTATGTGTCACAGAGTAGAGGAGAGCATGGCAAATCTATAAATTATGATGTCACTTCCTTCAGTCTTTGTATCCCATCTTACAGCTGCCTGCTTATCACACTCTCAGGCTACCGAGTTCTGCTGTTGGTTCTTGGGAGGACATGGCTGTCACTGCTAAGATGGTTCCCTTGGAATCAGCAGCTCCCCTGTTCTAGCCTATCAGACAGGAGTTCCAGACCCTCCTCTATAGGAAGGAAGCAACTAAAAAAAAAAAAAAAAAAACAGGAAAAAGGCAGAGAGCAACACTTTAGTCCTGGTGGTTTGCTTGGCTTTTATATCTGGGACACAGAAGCAGGGAATACAGCAGAAGAAGAGCTGGACCAGGAGTTAGAAGACTTGGATTCAAATTTGGTCCATCCATTACTGGTTCAAGACACTCACCTAACTGCTCTGGATTTTGTATCCAGATTTATAAAAAGAAGTGGTTATTCGGGAAAAGGAGTTGATGTTTCTGAGTGCCTGCTCTGTGCTGGGGATTTCTCACGAAGTTTTCCTGAGAACTTCACAGAAAGGTATCAATACCTCTGTTGGCCCTTCTCAGCTATAAAGATTACATGACAATCAACTTCGAGAATGCATACTAATGGGGAAAAAAATCACCCCTAAACCAGCAGCAAGTCCAAATTAGCTAATACTTAAGGACATGCAATGTTATTGCTTATAGGTAAATTACAATTTAAGTTAACATTGAATAAAATTTTACCTAAAAGAATTAATATTCAAGCCAGCATTTAAATGCAAACAGTGTGTGTATTGTATCAAGTTTTGAAATCTTTTATTTTCCTTAAGTACTTTATTTTCCCTTTAACTTCTTTCTGCTGTTAATTTACCTGATAAAAGTATCATAATAATGCACAGGCATACTTGTCCACCCTAAGTCTCAATAACCACAAAGTCAAATTCTGCATGGTCCATATAAGTAACATTTCACAACGTCTCCTGGTACATGTCTCGTGACATGTCAGGCTCCTAATCATAGATACAGGATAACACTAACTTGACAACATGACCTTGGACAACAGATCATGCATGATTTCCCAGAACAATGAAAAAGAAAGTGATTTTTTTTCTTTTAAAGAACTGGGGTTCAGTGTAGTGACCTTAACTCCATATACAGTTTGAAGAATTGGAACAGGTTCAGAAAAATTCGAGACAAATGATTAAAGGCTGAAGGGACTGACTTTAAGAAAAATACAGGCAAGGAATAATGGAGAGTTTGCTAAATAATGACCACAGAGGGGGGTCTAATCATCTCAAAAATATTCTAAAGACACAAACATCCAGAAGAAATAGAATGATTTCAAGAATTACCCTGTAGTTCTAGAATGGGAAAAGTATGGTTTGGTTGGTTTTGAATTTTTTTAAAAAGGAAAATGGTACTTGAGGAAAAGGAAACAGAAAGGCATCTGTTTTAATGGAAAACAGTAAACTAATCAAAGGAAGAACTCTTAGGAAATCTCAGTCTGAGTTAATTGAAGCCCTTTGTGAATCTGTCGAAGACTATAACTCAGTCTAGCTTGTGGGTGATGGGCAGTAATATTCGAACACACCTGAGAATCTAATTGCTCTCCACTTTCAAACCACGTTGACAGTAGGTGGGACCAGGACAGGGTTTGGGTGCATCTTCACACTGGGCACTGGCCTTGTGTCCGCTCTTTCGTTGATGAATAGCACAGGGTTGGGCTGTGACCATTTCTGGGTCTATTCTTTTTGGTTTTTGGGTTGTTTTTTTTTTGCGGTACACGGGCCTCTCACTGTTGTGGCCTCTCCCGTTGCGGAGCACAGGCTCCGGACGTGCAGGCTCAGCGGCCATGGTTCACGGGCCCAGTGGCCCTGTGGCATGTGGGATCCTCCCGGACCTGGGCACGAACCCGTGTCCCCTGCATCGGCAGGCGGACTCTCAACCAGTGCGCCACCAGGGAAGCTCTCTGGGTCTATTCTGTAATCTGACTTTTGCAGCTGTGAAAATAACCAGAGTACCTCACAGGTCATTAGGCTAGGTAAACTACTCGTTACAGAGCGAAATGAGACCAATGACAGTCATATTCTTTCAAGGCAGACTGTGTCTACTTCCTACTATCTAATTATATGCCGCTTGCTAAGTATTTACGGAGCATCTACCATATGCTTATCACTGAGCTGGGTACTGTGAAGATTCATAAGAATTTCACAGTGTACTCACCAGCCCCAAGGGACTTGTAATCTTTTTGGAGAAATCCAACAAATATTCAGAAATTATATTTAAATATTTCATAATAAGACTGGCACAGGCACTGGACAATGAGAGTAGATACCCCTCTGATCTGAATGGATGCCAGCTATAAATATCGTTATAGTGTAATAGTGCATGTTGGTAAATACCAGCCCTACTTACATATGTTTGGTTTTTAAGTTGGAGGGAAAAAACCCACTATGTCTAAAACGCTGTATTGGGATGTGGAGAAAAGGAAACCCTCCTACACTGTTGGTGGGAACGTAAATTGGTGCAGCCACTATGGAGAACAGTATGGAGGTTCCTTAAAAAACTAAAAATAGAATTACCATCCGACCCAGCAATCCCACTCCTGGACATATATCAGAGAAAACTCTAATTTGAAAAGACACATGCACCCCAATGTTCACAGCAGCACTATTTACAATAGCCAAGACATGGAAGCAACCTAAGTATCCATCGACAGACAAATGGATAAAGAAGATATTATATGTATATATGTATATGTATGTATATATATTATAGAGAGAGACACACACAATGGAATATTACTCAGTCATAATAAAGAATGAAATGCCACTTGCAGCAACACGGATGCAGCTAGAGATTATCATACTAAGTGAAGTCAGTCAGACAGAGACAAATATATGATACCACTTATATGTGGAACCTAAAAAAAAAGGTACAAATGAACTTGTTTACAAAACAGAAATAGACTCACAGACATAGAGAACAAAATTATGGTTACAAAAGGGGAAAGGAGAGGAAGGATAAATTGGGAATTTGGGATTAACAGATACACACTACTGTATATAAAATGTAAACAACAAGGACCTACTGTATAGCACAGGGAACTATACTCAATATCTTATAAAAACCTATAAGAGAAAAGAATAGATGTGTGTGTGTGTGTGTGTGTGTAAAACTGAATCACTGCTGTACACCAGAATCATTGTAAATCAACTATACTTCAAATGAAAAACAAATTATATTGAATACAATCAAATGCCAATGTATATAATGGAACATAAATGCTGTATGTGCTGCCTTTCCCTGTCCATGGCAGACATCATCAACCCATAACTGTGCTCTTTCATGATGAAACCAGGTGCAGAGTCCTTGGCAGTGAAAGGCCATGAAAGTTAACTCTTGTACTGAAATCCATTTACAATTCCTTATAGACACCACATGTGTTGGTCACAGAAGGGGGATAATATCAAGATACCCAATTACACAGATCTCTCCAATGATACTTTCTTGATTCTTTTCAGGAATCTCTTCTTGCTTATCTCTCTCTTTTTTTTTAATTTATTTATTTCAAGTATTTTATTTTTGGCTGCATCGGGGGTTTGTTGTGGTGCGCGGGCTTCTCATTGTGGTGGCTTCTCTTGTTGCGGAGCACAGGCTCTAGGTATGCAGGCTTCAGTAGTTGTGGCATGTTGTGGCTCGCGGGCTCTAGAGCACGGGCTCAGTAGTTGCGGCACATGGGCTCAGTAGTTGTGGCTCACGGGGTCTAGAGTGCAGGCTCAGTAGTTGTGGCACACGGGCTTAGTTGCTCCACGGCATGTGGGATCTTCCCGGATCAGGGCTCGAACCCGTGTCCCCTGCATTGGCAGGCAGATTCTTAACCACTGCACCACCAGGCAAGCCCTCTTCTTGCTTTTCTCTTAATCAAATGAATCTTCCTTCTTTCAAATGTTCACATACCGGTTTTTCCCACTCCCATCCTTTGCTTATGGCCTTCCTTTTGTCTGGCTAAAAAGATTCCCCAGTAATCTGTGTCCATTTAGAATCAGGTTAAATTTCATCTCTTTCCATCAGTCTTACCCTTATGACATTTTTAGGCACTTTTCTAAGCACTTGATACCTATCCTGGCAGGGGATATTTTTAACTAATATTTTAAACTTTCTTTAGGTAGGAATCACTTTTTAATCATTCTCCCATCATTTTCTCTGTATCTGTCTTAGCTCCCTATTTTTATTTGAAGCTCCTCAGTACAAAGCTATATATCCACCACTAGTTACACCGCAGGTCCATATTTGAAATTTGACTGAGTAAATAAATGAATAAATGAAACAAAGAAAGTCTACAGGCCCAAAGGCTATATGCAAAAGTTAGGGATGTTTAAAATTGCTTCAAATTTTTGAGAATGCCAAAATCAGAATAGCTGTTTGCCCAGTTTTACTTAAAGGAAAATATTTTTTCAAGCAAATGCAGGAGAAATGACTGTCCATATTTCACACAGGACTGCCTCCGGCCAATTTTCTTAACCACGAGGTTAAGAAATCTGTAAGGAAAATGTCTGCCAGAGGTGACAAGAAAGCATTAACTTACATTCCCTCCAGTGAGTGTAATCTCTCAGGCCAGCTGGCATTTTACAAACGTTTCCCTGGTGTCAAGCCTGCTGGTAACTGTGTTATTCTGATTTAGAAAGAAAGGATTGACTCAGAGGTGTCTATGAAATCATTCTGCAGGATGGTAAATCCCAAGTTTAACACCGGAATAAGAGGTGAACCGTTAGCTCCGCTGCCGTTCGGACCTGTGCTTAACTAGATCTTCGGGCTGTCGGTGTGGCCTCTGGAAGAGGGTTACCCGGCAGCAGACTCAGTCTCTGCTTGATGCCTGGGGAGGATGCCCCGATCAGGGGCCCTGTGTGAATCAATGGTCCTTAAGTCCACAAAGTGGTTTTTGAAATCTGAATAAGAGCTCAGCTATCATCTACAAAATTGTGGCTCGATGAGCAGAAATTATGAAGAGATCCTGTTTTCCACTTTGTTTTATTGGCAAGCATCCTTAGTGAAACTGACTGTTTCCATAATAAGCGGTCATCAGGTACAATTGTTTTGGAATACGGTCTCCATGTTTGATTGCAGGGTCTGCCGGCTTCAGGCAGTAGGAATGCAATGCTTAAGCTTCTTCACTTATCACCTGCTGGTGGACAAATACAGGATTTGGCAATTTCACCTAAAGCCTTAGCGTCTCCCGCTATGTACACCCGCTCTGGGAGGTACTGAGTATCCAACTTTCCCCAGGCTCTGAGATAATAAGAAGAGGCCCATAAAGCTGAAAGCAGAGCCAAGGTGCGGGCCTGCCTCATGCATAATCAACCCACAAAATACAGTCTGATGGACCCCTCGCTACAGTTGAACTTTGGACTCCCCACCACTGAAATAAAAATAAACGAAAACAGCCAAATCCTCATCAATGCTGAAAAGAAGCAGCTGGTAGCCAGAAGACCACTTTAATAATAGGAATAAAAATAAAACAGGGCTTCCCTGGTGGCGCAGTGGTTGAGAGTCCGCCTGCCGATGCAGGGGACACGGGTTCGTGCCCCGGTCCGGGAAGATCCCACATGCCGTGGAGCGGCTGGGCCCATGAGCCATGGCCGCTGAGCCTGCGCGTCCGGAGCCTGTGCTCCGCAGCGGGAGAGGTCACAACAGTGAGAGGCCCGCGTACCGCAAAATAAATAAATAAATAAATAAATAAATAAATAAATAAATAAAACAAAGCTGAGTACAAAAAGGCTTATATCGCTTTGGGAAAAAAAAAAAAGAATTAATGTAAGGAAGAGGATCAAAGCCACTTCCGTATCACTCTTCCCTGTAGCAGAGGAAGGCAGGAGAAAGGAGGAAATTTCAGAATCAGAAACCCTTCTGACACACCCCAGATATTAGCGCATAATGTATTTTAAAAGTCCCTCTGTTAACATGCTTTGCCGGGATAGGTATCGAGTTATTCCAATTTCCTCTGGCAGTAGACGAAACTCTATCTAACAAAAATGTTGACGGAACAGAGTTCTTTGTATGGGGGCATCCGTACTGACCCTACTTAGCAGCTGAATCCTCAGTGAATTTTGTTACCAAAAAAGCTTTGCTTTGCTATTAACTGCATTCCCAGGTCCTTTATAATTTAGCAACCTGTCTATTTAGTGAGGCTAGGGTCACTTTATGCAATTTTGATTAACTATGACAGGATTTGAACACATGCGTGATGTAAACAATGATTGATAAAATTTGGTATGCTTATAAAACTGTGTGTGCAACATTTGGGGACATATGCATCAGTGTAAAACCTGCCAATGTTTGGAAATTTTCAGAGAAGTCAGATAACTTTGTTTTCTTTCTGCCCTCACATGACGTTCAACCTTATAAGAAAAGATAAGAGCAAGATTTTGAGATGCAGCATGATATACTAGGAAAATCAGCCATTCGTGGCCAGAGTCCTGGCCTCAGCACACACTGGGTTGTCTTGGGAAGCCTGAATCTTTTGAAACTTCGATTTTCTTTTTTCTGGTCCCACTTTCCCAGTGGATTGCAAGGAAGATCAAATGAAATAACATCACCTGAAAACATAATGCTATGTAACTCTACAGAAGAGTTTATGCCAAGTACCCCAAAATTTTATATAAAGCTATAGATGTTCAAAAATTAAAGATGCCTGCTTACCAAGGTGTTGAAAGCGGGTTAGTATTTCTGCTGAACCTGAAAGAAAATTAAGCCTTCCATACACAGAGATGGAAATAGTGTAGGCGGAGGGAACAGAGGGTAAATAGAGATGGGAAACTGTGTGTATGACTTGTTCAAAATCCAGAAAGTGGTCTCACTTGTAGAGAGCATGGGATATACAGTATAAAGAAAATTGTTGTTTTGGGTGTCTATATTTTAAATGGCAAAATTTCCTATCCTTTCATTTCAACTGTTAGTTATAGCAATAGCAACAACTCATATACCACATGGCACATCTAAATGGGTAAATATTTACAGCTCTATCTGTATTTTGGCTTTTTTACACAATAGTCCCCTCTGTAAATTGTGTTAACACCGACCATAAAAAATTCAAAATAGTTCCCCAATTTCCTTTCTTGTTCTTTGCTATAATGGCTGATTTTTTTTATGTTAATGTTTCTATTGTTTTAATATTCTTGCTTTTCTCATTCATATTCTAAGGGATTATTGTTGCTGCCAACTCATTTGATTTATCATTTAGAGAAAGCACTTGTTCAAAAAGTCAGCACTAAAAAAAAAAAAAAATTCAGCACTATGGATATTAAATGATGATTGCCTGCAATGAATTCCTTCTCAACATCTGCAAAAACAGTCTCGCCTTTTCTTCTTCCACTTAACTCTAAATGAGAGATCTTAAATATACATAAACAGGCTGCATATCGGTTTCTTAAAATCGAGGATGTTAAAGATAAAGTTTCTGGTGCTTATTTTTCTGGTTAATGTAAAATACGCACATGTGCACCAAGATAACTTTGAAGTATTCAATGTGATACGTATAATCTTTCCCTGAAATGCTAGCTAAAACTGTACAATTAAAATGTTTCTCTTCCTTTTCATATTATTTTTATTTTATAGTTATTGAGAGCTTTATAGTTTATCCACTGCTGTTAATTTCAGAGAATATTTATTTCTTCTTGAACACTGAATCATGAAAATACAAGCAGGAAAGAGTGAAGTTGCTATTTTTTTTTAACTTTTTATCTTATATAGGACCATAGTTGATGAACATTGTTGTGATAGTTTCAGGTGTACAGCAAAGTGATTCAGTTGCACATGTACATGTATCTATTTTTTTCCAATTCTTTTCACATTTAGGTTGTTACATAATATCAAGCAGAGTTCCGGGACTTCCCTGGTGGTACAGTGGTTAAGAAGCTGCCTGCCAATGCAGGGGACAAAGGTTCAAACCCTGGTCCAGGAAGATCCCACATGCCACGGAGCAGCTAAGCCTGTGCACCACAACAACAGAGCCCGAATACCACAACTACTGAAGCCCACGCACCTAGAACCTATGCTCCACAACAGAGGAAGCCACCACAATGAGAAGCCCGTGCACCACAAGGAAGAGTAGCCCCAGCTCACCGCAACTAGAGAAAGCCTGTGCTCAGCAACAACGACCCAACACAGCCAATAATAAATAGATAAATTTATTTTTAAAAATATGTATATATACTGAGCAGAGTTCCCTGTGCTATACAGTAGGTCTTGTGGGTTATCCATTTTAAATACAGCAGTGTGTATATGTCAGTCCCAAACTCCATAACTATCACTTCCCTCCTGGTAACCATAAGTTCTTTCTCTAAGTCTGTGAGCGTGTTCCTGTTTTGTAGATAAGTTCATTTGTGAAGTTGTTATTTTAAAATAGACTTTTAAGTTTGTTAAGCCCTCCTCCAAGTGGAAATGATTACATTAGATATACTATGTCAGGCGGAGACCTTCAAGATGGCGGAGGAGTAAGATGTGGAGATCACCTTCCTCCTCACAAATACATCAGAAATACTTCTAAATGTGGAACAACTCCTACAGGCCATCTACTGAACGTTGGCAGAAGACCTCAGACCTCCCGAAAGGCAAGAAACTCCCCACGTACCTGACCGTGTGGCTGACAAGGTCTTGGTGCTCTGGCCAGTTTTCAAGCCTGAGCCTCTGAGGTGGGAGAGCCGAGTTCAGGACATTGCTCCACCGGAGACGTCCCAGCTCCACGTAATAGCAAACGGTGAAAGCTCTCCCAGAGATCTCCATCTCAACACCAACACCCAGCTTCACTCAACGACCAGCAAGCTACAGTGCTGGACACCCTATGTCAAACAACTAGCAAGACAGGAACACAATCCCACCCATTAGCAGAGAGGCTGCCTAAAAGCATAATAAGGTCACACACACCCCAAAACACACCACCAGACGTGAACCTGCCCACTAGAGAGACAAGATCCAGCCTCATCCACCAGACACAGGCACCAGTCCCCTCCACCAGAGAACCTACACAAACCACTGAACCAACCTTAGCCACTGGGGACAGACACTAAAAACAACGGGAACTATGAACCCGCAGCCTGCGAAAAGGAGACCCCAAACACAGTAAGATAAGCAAAATGAGAAGACACAGAAATACGCAGTAGATGAAGGAGCAAGGTAAAACCCCACCAAACCAAACAAATGGAGAGGAAATAGGCAGTCTACGTGAAAAAGAATTCAGAGTAATGATAGTAAAGATGATCCAAAATCTTGGAAATAGAATGGAGAAAATACAAGAAACGTTTAACAAGGACCTAGAACAACTAAAGAGCAAACAAACAACAATGAACAACACAATAAATGAAATTAAAAATTCTCTTGAAGGAATCAATAGCAGAATAACTGAGGCAGAAGAACAGATAAGTGACCTGGAAGATAAAATAGTGGAAATAACTACCACAGAGCAGAATAAAGAAAAAATGATGAAAAGAATTGAGGACAGTCTTACAGAACTCTGGGACAACATTAAGTGCACCAACATTTGAATGATAGGAGTCCCAGAAGAAGAGAAAAATAAAGGGACTGAGAAAATATTTGAAGAGATCATAGTTGAAAAATCCCCTAATATGGGAAAGGAAATGTTCAATCAAGTCCAGGGAGTGCAGAGAGTCCCATACAGGATAAATCCAAGGAGAAACATGCCAAGACACATATTAATCAAACTATCAAAAATTAAATACAAAGAAAAAATATTAAAAGCATCAAGAGAAAAAAAACAAATAACACACAAGGGAATCCCCATAAGGTTAACAGTTGATCTTTCAGCAGAAACTGCAAGCCAGAAGGGAGTGGCAGGACATATTTAAGGTGATGAAAGGGAAAAACCTACAATCAAGATTACTCTACCTAGCAAGGATCACATTCAGATTCGACAGAGAAATTAAACCATTTACAGACAAGCAAAAGCTAACAGAATTCAGCACCACCAAACCAGCTCTACAACAAATGCTAAAGGAACTTCTCTGAGTGGGAAACACAAGAGAAGAAAAGGGCCTACAAAACCAAATCCATAACAATTAAGAAAATGGTAATAGGACATACATATAGATAATTACCTTAAACATGAATGGATTGAATGCTCCAACCTAAACACATAGACTGGCTGAAAGGATACAAACAAACACAAGACCCGTATATATGCTGTCTACCAGAGACCCACTTCAGACCTAGGGACACATACAGACTGAAAGTGAGGGGATGGAAAAAGATATTCCATGCAAATGGAAATCAAAAGAAAGCTGGAGTAGCAATTCTCATATCAGACCAAATAGACTTTAAAATAAAGGCTATTACAAGAGACAAAGAAGGACACTACATAATGATCAGGGGATCAATTCAAGAAGAAGATATAACAATTGTAAATATTTATGCACCCAACAGAGGAGTACCTCAATACATAAGGCAAATGCTAACAGCCATACAAGGGGGAATCAACAGTAATACAACCATAGTAGGGGAATTTAACACCCCACTTTCACCAGTGGACAGATCATCCAAAATGAGAATAAATAAGGAAACACAAGCTTTAAATGATACATTAAACAAGATGGATTTAATTGATATTTACAGGACATTCCATCCAAACACAACAGAATACACTTTCTTCTCAAGTGCTCATGGAACGTTCTCCTGGATAGACATAACGCGGGTCACAAATCAAGCCTTGGTAAATGTAAGAAAATTGAAATTGTATCAAGCATCAACTCTGACCACAACGTTATGAGACTATATATCAATTACAGGAAAAAATCTATAAAAAATACAAACACATGGAGGCTAAACAATACACTACTAAATAACCAAGAGATCACTGAAGAAATCAAAGAGGAAATCAAAATATTTCTAGAAACAAATGACAATGAAAACATGATGAACCAGGGCTTCCCTGGTGGTGCAGTGGTTGAGAGTCGGCCTGCCGATGCAGGGGACATGGGTTCGTGCCCCGGTCCAGGAGGATCCCACATGCCGCGGAGCGGCTGGGCCCGTGAGCCATGGCCGCTGGGCCTGCACGTCCGGAGCCTGTGCTCTGCAACGGGAGAGGCCACAACAGTGAGAGGCCTGCATAACACAAACAAACAAACAAACAAACAAAAACCACGACGACCCAAAACCTACAGCAAAAGCAGTCCTAAGAGGGAACTTTATAGCAATACAAATCTACCTCAAGGAACAAGAAACATCTCAAATAAACAGCTAACCTTACACCAAAAGCAATTAGAGAAAGAACAAAAACAGCCCAAAGTTAACAGAAGGAAAGAAATCATAAAGATCAGAGCAGAAATAAATGAAAAAGAAATGAAGAAAACAATAGCAAATATCAATAAAACTAAAAGCTAGTTCTTTGAGAAGATAAACAACATTGATAAACCATTAGCCAGACTCATCAAGAAAAAAAGAAGACTCAAACCAATAGAATTAGAAAGGTAAAAGGAGAAGTGACAACTGATATTGCAGAAATACAAAGGATCATGAGAGATTACTACAAGCAGTTATATGCCAATAAAATGGACAACCTGGAAGAAATGGGCAAATTCTTAGAAAAGCACAACCTTCCAAGACTGAACCAGGAAGAAACAGAAAATATAAACAGACCAATCACAAGCACTGAAATTGAGACTGTGATTAAAAATCATCCAACAGGGCTTCCCTGGTGGCGCAGTGATTGGGGGTCCGCCTGCCGGTGCAGGGGACGCGGGTTCGTGCCCCGGTCCGGGAGGATCCCGCGTGCCGCGGAGCGGCTGGGCCTGTGAGCCATGGCCGCTGGGCCTGCGTGTCCGGAGCCTGTGCTCCGCAACGGGAGAGGCCGCAGCGGTGAGAGGCCCGCATACCGAAAAAAAAAAAAAAAAAAAATCATCCAACAAACAAAAGGCCAGGACCATATGGCTTCACAGGTGAATTCTATCATACATTTACAGAAGAGCTAACACCTATCCTTCTCAAACTCTTCCAAAATATAGCAGAGGAAGGAACGCTCCAAAACTCATTCTATGAGGCCACCATCACCCTGATACCAAAACCAGACAAAGATGTCACAAAAAAAACTACAGGCCAATATCACTGATGAACATAGATGCAAAAATCCTCAACAAAATACTAGCAAACAGAATCCAACAGCACTTTAAAAGGATCATACACCATGATCAAGTGGGGTTTATCCCAGGAATACAAGGATTCTTCAATATATTCAAATCAATCAATGTGATAAACCATATTAAAAAATTGAAGGAGAAGAACCTATGATCATCTCAATAGATGCAGAAAAAGCTTTTGACAAAACTCAATACCCATTTATGATAAAAACCCTCCAGAAAGTGGGCATAGAGGGAACTTACCTCAACATAATAAAGGCCATATATGACAAACACAGAGCCAACATCATTCTCAATGGTGAAAAACTGAAACTGCTTCCCCTAAGATCAGGAACAACACAAGGTTGTCCACTCTCACCACTATTATTCAACATAGTTTTGGAAGTTTTAGCCACAGCAATCAGAGAAGAAAAATAAATAAAAGGAATCCAAATCCGAAAAGAAGTAAAGCTGTGACTGTTTGCAGATGACATGATAGTATACATAGAGAATCCTAAAGATGCTACCAGAAAACTACTAGAGCTAATCAATGAATTTGGTAAACTAGCAGGATACAAAATTAATGCACAGAAAAATCTTGCATTCCTATACACTAAGGATGAAAAATCTGAAAGAGAAATTAAGGAAACACTCTCATTTACCATTGCAACAAAAAGAATAAAATACCTAGGAATAAACCTCCCTAACGAGACAAAAGACCTGTATGCAGAAAACTATAAGACACTGAGGAAAGAAATTAAAGATGATACAAACAGATGGAGAGATATACCATGTTCTTGGATTGGAAGAATCAACATTGTGAAAATGACTCTACTACCCAAAGTAATCTACAGATTCCATGCAATCCCTATCAAACTACCACTGGCATTTTTCACAGAACTAGAACAAAAAATTTCACAATTTGTATGGAAACACAAAAGACCCCGAATAGCCAAAGCAATCTTGAGAACGAAAACCGGAGCTGGAGGAATCAGGCTCCCTGACTTCAGACTATACTACAAAGCTACAGTAATCAAGACAGTATGGTACTGGCAGAAAAACAGAAAGATAGATCAATGGAACAGGATAGAAAGCCCAGAGATAAACCCACGCACATATGGTCACCTTATCTTTGATAAAGGAGGCAGGAATATACAGTGGAGAAAGGACAGCCTCTTCAATAAGTGGTGCTGGGAAAATTGGACAGCTACATGTAAAAGAATGAAGTTAGAACACTCCCTAACACCATACACAAAAAAAACTCAAAATGGATTAGAGACCTAAGTGTAAGACCGGACACTATAAAACCCTTAGAGGAAAACGTAGGAAGAACACTCTTTGACATAAATCACAGCAAGATCTTTTTTGATCCACCTCCTAGAGAAAGGGAAATAAAAACAAAAAAACAAATGGGAACTAATGAAACTTAAATGCTTTTGCAAAGCAAAGGAAACTACATACAAGACAAAAAGACAACCCTCAGAATGGGAGAAAATATTTGCAAATGAATCAATGGACAAAGGATTAATTTCCAAAATATATAAACAGCTCATGCAGCTCAATATTAAAAAAACAAACAACCCAATCCAAAAATGGGCAGAAGACCTAAAGAGACATTTCTCCAAAGAAGACATACAGATTGCCAACAAACACATGAAAGAATGCTCAACATCACTAATCATTAGAGAAATGCACATCAAAACTACAACAAGATATCACCTCACACCAGTCAGAATGGGCATCATCAAAAAATCTACAAACAATAAATGCTGGAGAGGGTGTAGAGAAAAGGGAACCCTTTTTCACTGTTGGTGGGAATGTAAATTGATACAGCCACTATGGAGAACAGTATGGAGGTTCCTTTTAAAAACTAAAAATAGAACTACCATATGACCCAGCAATCCCACTACTGGGCATATACCCTGAGAAAACCGTAATTCAAAACGAGTCATGTACCACAATGTTCATTGCAGCTCTATTTACAATAACCAGGACATGAAAACACCCTAAGTGTCCATTGACAGATGAATGGATAAAGAAGATGTGGTACATATATACAATGGAATATTACTCAGCCATAAAAAGAAATGAAATTGATTTATTTGCAGTAAGGTGGATGGAGTTAGAGTCTGTCATACAGAGTGAATTCAGAAAGAGAAAAACAAATACCGCATGCTTACACATATATATATGGAATCTAAAATATATATATATATATATATATATATATA
>NW_020837968.1:11566294-11575704 GCF_003676395.1 Aethalodelphis obliquidens | reverse complement strand
TATATATGTTTCTGAAGAACGTAGGGGCAGGACAGGAATAAAGACACAGATGTATAGAATGGACTTGAGGACATGGGGAGTGGCAAGGGTAAGCTGGGATGAAGTGAGAGAGTGGCATGGACACATATACACTACCAAATGTAAAATAGATAGCTAGTGGGAAGCAGCTGCATAGCACAGGGAGGTCAGCTCGGTGCTTTGTGACCCCCTAGAGGGGTGGGATAGAGAGGGTGAGAGGGAGATGCAAATGGCAGGAGATATGGGGATATATGTATATGTATAGCTGCTTCACTTTATAAAGCAGAAACTAACACACCACTGCAAAACAATTATACTCCAATAAAGATGTTAAAAGTTAAAAAATACTATGTGATGGGAATTTCCTGGCAGTCCAGTGATTAGGACTCAGTGCCTTCACTGCATGCACCCGGGTTAGATCCCTCGTTGGGGAACGAAGATCCCACAAGCTGAGCAGTGTGTCCAAAAAAAAAAAAAGAAAGAAATGCTATATGACAATTCCAACTGTATTTTTAATGTGCATATTGCAGGGTTAATTCCTACCAGCTGGCTGGGATTTCATAACACTGAAGTTTGACAAATAGGATAATCCTAAATTAAAATGACATCTCAAAAGAAAATGTGGCATAAACAAAAAATAATTATTTTATTTTGTCTTTAGAAATGACATTATTATTATCAGTAAACAATTCAAAATGTTACTTTCATTGTCTGGGGCCACCTTATGATAATATCTGTTATTGGATGCCAACAAAACATTGATTCATCCACTCAATAAACATTTGTTGAGACTAGGTTCACATTAAACTTAATTTGCTAAGAGTTCCAAGGGGAGAGAATTGAGGCAATGGAAGGGTGAGAAAATCCAAGAAATAAGAGAAAGAAAATTCAGCTGAACTGAAAAACGATATATTAACAATATAAATCTTCACACAGAAAGAATTCACTGAGCGCCAAGCAAGACAAATACAGAAGAAAACTCTTTTTGAAGGGGTGAGGGAGGTATACGAGTGGAACATATTGTCTCCAAAGGAACATAAATCAAAGAGACATCAGACTTTTCATAAGAGGTAATGAATGCTAGGAAACACTAGGGTAGTGTTTTCAATGTTATTAGAGGAAAAGTTTTGAACCGAAAGTTCTTCCAGCGAATAAAACCATCAGGCAAAAGTAAAAGCAGAAGAAAGACATTTTCAAACATGCCAGAGTTCAGAAAGCACACCACCTGTGAACCTGAAATGAACAAAACTCTTTTGAACCCTAAAGGAAAAACAAATTACTTGAGTAAGTTGTCCTGTAGGTTGAAAAAGAATCTATGAAAGGATACATCATGGGATGTGAAAATAGGGAAGGGAGGGATGGAGTCGGAAAGATTACAATAGAATCTACACTGAAAGATTTGCCTTAGTGAAGTTTACATGAGGTAGGGCTACATGATTTCATCTCTTCTAAATGGCTCCATCTATACCAGTTGATTCTAAAATTCAAAACATTCATATAATTACAGTATTTTAAAAGCTGCTTCTTGTTTTCAATTTTAAATCAACCTGCAGACAAAACTTAGAAGGTCTAATAATAATTACTGAAGAAAAAATAAACGTTATAAATCTTGACAATGAAAATAGTAATAATAAGAAAACAACACTTGGGGAGTAGAAAAATGTTAATTTCCTCACTTTCCTCATGGCTAGTTGGTAGATACTATCTAAGTTGATAAACTGGGAGATAAGCAATGAATATACCACTAGTAAAAATAGCATAATGATAAAACATGGGCCATGGAAATGAGATGGAATTGTAGGAGACTGGGCTAATTACTGTGGATATACATGAGATAAGTTTAGGATATTGTTGCCTTTTGGGTTTTTTTTTTTAATTTAAGTACAGCTGATTTACAATGTTGTGTTAGTTTCTGGTGTACAGAAAAGGGCTTAATTTCCAAAATATAAAAACAGCTCATATAACTCAGTAACAAAAATAAACAAACAAAACAAAACACAACAACAACCCTATCAAGACATGGACAGAAGACCTAAGTAGACATTTCTCCAAAGAAGATATACAGGTGGCCAGTGGGCACATGGAAAGATGCTCAACATCATTAATTACTAGAGAAATGCAAAACAAAACTCCAATGAGGTGTCACTTCCAATGGTCAGAATGGCCATCATCAAAAAGTCTACAAATAACAAAAGCTTGAGAAAGTGTGAAGAAAAGGAAACCCACTGTGGGTGGGAATGTAAACTGGTGCAGCCACTATGGAAAACAGTATGGCGATTCCTTAAATAACTAAAAATAGAGCTACTATATGCCCAAGCAATTCCGCTCCCAGAATCCAGAGAAAACTGTAATTCAGAAAGATACATGCACCCCAATGGGAAGTTTTAATGTGACTGAAGAGACTAATATAAATAAAGGACAGCTCCACCTCCTGTGTTGTCACATGGCTGCCTCTTTCTCATTCATCAGCTTCAACATCTTCCTTAGAAGATCTTCCCAGACTATACCATCGAATGGACTGTTATTCTACAAATCCCTAATCTTAGATAAATAGATTTACGACACCTCTTATAGAAATCAGATTTCCAGAGAAAATGGCATGGTGATATGATTACATAAGTTAAAGTAGATGTTGCCTGGTCTGATAATTCTCCAAGAGCAATGAATGAAGTGAAGCTACATTGCGGGTCCATTTTATTCGACTGAGTTTTCACATCGATGGCCAAAGAAACTTACTTCCATAAATCTGAGAAAATTTTCTAGGTGGTGAGTGTCTTCTAAACTCCTTATAATCATTGTTATTTAGGGACTGGTATATACCCTAGATAGCTCAGGAAACACACATAGAAGCAGACACGTAAGATAACATTACTCCCTGTCTAAAGAATTACATATTGGAATTAACCTTATGAAGATAGGTTACACATTCTAATATACAAACACATAGAAAAAAAAAAACACCATTAGGTACCAGGCTGTAAATGTATAGTACTCATAACCCATAAAGAATCATACTGGAAAAAAATAGAAATGAATCCAAACATTAGAAAATGGCAATGCCAGAAACAGTTATTAAAAGAAACTGGGATATACTTTAAGGATTCAGCTGAGTAGGGACATCAGTCAATGTTTTACAGAGAATATGAAGAGGCTTGGTTAATCTGGAAAGTCAGTTATGAGAGCTTTAACTATATATGTATATTATTCTCTCTATATAAACTACATTATATATTTTTATTTCACTATATATGCTAGATATTTTACTGCATATAATCTATAAATGTATAATACTTTCAAAGAGGACAACCATCGCTCAATCCCTTGAAGCCACCATTGGCAAATAGACTGCAAACTAAATAAGCTCTATTTCTGTCTCAGTTTTTGTTTTGGGGTTTTTGTTTTGTTTATTTTTTTTTCTTTATTGGAGTATAATTGCTTTACAATGGTGTGTTAGTTTCTGCTTTATAACAAAGTGAATCAGCTATACATACACATGTATCCCCATATCTCCTCCCTCCTGCGTCTCCCTCCCTCTAGGTGGTCACAAAGCACCGAGGTGATCTCCCTGTGCTATGCGGCTGCTTCCCACTAGCTATCTATTTTACATTTGGTAGTGTATATATGTCCATGCCACTCTCTCACTTTGTCCCAGCTCACCCTTCCCCCTCCCCGTGTCCTCAAGTCCATTCTCTAGTAGGTCTGTGTCTTTATTCCTGTCTTGCCCCTGGATCTTCATGACCATATTTTTTTTAGATTCCATATATATGTGTTAGCATATAGTATTTGTTTTTCTCTTTCTGACTTCCACCTCACTACAAATAACTCAATTTCATTTCTTTTTATGGCTGAGTAATATTCCATTGTATATATGTACCACATCTTCTTTATCCGTTCATCTGTCAATGGACACTTAGGTTGCTTCCATGTCCTGGCTATTGTAAACAGAGCTGCAATGAACATTGTGGTACATGACTCGTTTTGAATTATGGTTTTCTCAGGGTATATGCCCAGTAGTGGGATTGCTGGGTCATATGGTAGTTCTACTTTTAGTTTTTTAAGGAACCTCCATACTGTTCTCCATAGTGGCTGTATCAACTTACATTCCCACAAACAGTTCAAGAGGCTTTCTTTTTCTCCTCACCCTCTCCAGCATTTATTGTTTGTAGTTTTTTGATGATGGTCATTCTGACTGGTGTGAGATGATATCTCATGTAGTTTTGATTTGCATTTCTCTAATGATTAATGATGTTGAGCATTCTTTCATGTGTTTGTTGGCAATCTGTATATCTTCTTTGGAGAAATGTCTGTTTAGGTCTTCTGCCCATTTTTGGATTGGGTTGTTTGTGGTTTTGATATTGAGCTGCATGAGCTGCTTCTAAATTTTGGATATTTCCAAAATTTCTTCTGGCTTATAGAGTTTCTGCTGAGAAATCAGTTCTTAACCTTATGGGAGTTCCCTTGTATGTTATTTGTCATTTTTCCCTTGTTGCTTTCAACAATTTTTCTTTGCCTTTAATTTTTGTCCATTTGATTGTTATGTGTCTTGACGTGTTTCTCCTTGGGTTTATCCTGCCTGGGACTCTGTACTTCCTGGACTTGGGTGGCTATTTCCTTTCCCATGTTAGGGAATTGTCGACTATTATCTCTTCAAATATTTTCTCGGGTCCTTTCTCTCTCTCTTCTCCTTCTGGGAACCCTATAATGTGGATGTTTTTGCGTTAAATGTTGTCCCAGAGGTCTCTTAGGCTGTCTTCATTTCTTTTCATTCTTTTTTCTTTATTCTGTTCTGTGGCAGTGAATTCCACCATTCTGTCTTCCAGGTCAGTTTTCCATTCTTCTGTCTCAGTTATTATGCTATTGATTCCTTCCAGCGTATTTTTCATTTCAGTTATTGTATTGTTCATCTTTGTTTGTTCTTTAATTCTTCTAGGTGTTTGTTCTTTAATTCTTCTAGGTCTTTGTTAAACATTTCTTGCATCTTCTCAATCTTTGCCTCCATTCTTTTTCCTAGGTCCTGGATCATCTTCACTATCATTATTCTGAATTCTTTTTCTGGAAGGTTGCCTATCTCCACTTCATTTAGTTGTTTTTCTGGGGTTGTATCTTGTTCCTTCATCTGGTACAAAGTCCTCTGCCTTTTCATTTTGTCTTTCTGTGAATGTGGTTTTCCTTCCACAGGCTGTAGAATTGTAGTTCTTCTTGCTTCTGTTGTCTGCCCTCTGTGGATGAGTCTATCTAAGAGGCTTGTGCAAGCTTCCTGATGGGAGGGACTTGTGGTGGGTAGAGCTGGGTGTTGGTCTGGCGGGCTGAGCTCAGTAAAACTTTAATCTGCTTGTCTGCTGATGGGTGGGGCTGGGTTCCTTCCCTGTTGGTTGTTTGGCAGGAGGCGACCCAGCACTGGAGCCTACCTGGCTGTTTGGTGGGGCTAATGCTGGACTCCGGGAGGGCTCATGCCAAGGAATGCTTTTCAGAACTTCTTCTACCAGTGTCCTTGTCCCCATGGTGAGCCACAGCCACCCCCTGCCTCTGCAGGAGACCCTCCAATACTATCAGGTAGGTCAGGTTAAATCTCTTATGGGGTCACTGCTCTTTCCCCTGGGTCCCAATTTGCAAACTACTTTGTGTGTGCCTTCCAAGAGTGGAGTCTTCTGTTTCCTCCAGTCCTGTCGAAGTCCTGCAAGCAAATCCCACTAGACTTCAATGTCTAATTCTCTAGGAATTCTTCCTCCTGTTGCCGGACCCCCAGGATGGGAAGCATGATGTGTGGCTCAGAACCTTCACTCCAGTGAGTGGACTTATAAGTGTTCTCCAGTTTGTGAGTCACCCACCCAGCAGTTACGGGATTTGATTTTATTTTGACTGCACCCCTCCCACCATCTCACTGTGGCTTCTCCTTTGTCTTTGGATGTGGGGTATCTTTTTTGGTGGATTCCAGTGTCTTCCTGTTGATGATTGTTCAGCAATTAGCTTTGATTCCGGTCCTTTCGCAAGAGGGAGTGAGCACACGTTCTTCTACTCCACCATCTTGAACCAATCTCTATAGTTTTTAAATTATAATTAATTTGATGGTTTAAAGGTAAAAACTTGGAGGATTGAAATGGGATCAAAAAAAAAAAAAACCTGTCCTCACAGACCTACTAGAGAATGGACTTGAGGATATGGGGAGGGGGAAGGGTAAGCTGTGACAAAGTGAGAGAGAGGCATGGACATATATATACTACCAAACGTAAGGTAGACAGCTAGTGGGAAGCAGCCGCATAGCACAGGGAGATCAGCTCGGTGCTTTGTGACCGCCTGGAGGGGTGGGATAGGGAGGGTGGGAGGGAGGGAGACAGATGCAAGAGGGAAGAGATATGGGAACGTATGTATATGTATAACTGATTCATTTTGTTGTAAAGCACAAGCTAGCACACCATTGTAAAGCAATTATACTCCAATAAAGATGTTAAAAAAAAAAAAAGCCTGTCCTAACATAATTATCAAAATTGATCTTTAGTAATATATCTGGAGTCCTTATGAAAATATTTATATATTATACAATAAATAACAAAAATAAAAGGCAATTTTAGGCTTTTAATTTGTGATGTTTCATGTTATAAAGTTTAATAGCATTACATTATGCCTATCACAAATATCTAACAGGAAATAAAAAAGAGTAGCAATTCCATCATTTAAATGTGAAACTCTACTGTTGACAGATTTTTATTTTAATAGCATGTTCCCCCTAATAGAAAAGGCACCACATTGTCACAGAGAAAAATTTCAGAAATACAGAAAAGCACAAAGAAAAACCCAAAAATCTCCTAAATCTTACTTTCTACATCCTTTTTTTTTTTTTAGTGTAGTATGTATCCTTCTAGGCATCCATCCATCCACATGGATAGATCTGTATCTCTTATCTATCTAATTAATAGTTCGTAATTTTTTAAACCATCACAACTTCCCTTATAGCTTTGTAAGCTGCTTTTTTTCACTTGAGAATGTCAGGAACATCTTCTTACATCTCCTAAAATGCCATTTTTAGAGGCCACAGAGCATTCCTTTGCAAAGATGTACAATAATTTATTCAACTAGTCACATATAACTAAATATTTGGGCTAAGTTTTAGCAGAAAATAAAATATGTACAGCACTTCTACCTGAATGTTTATGAATGCTTTCTAACATAGCTTGTATTACTACTTTTTTTTTTGTGAACATAAATAAATAAATTTTCTTAGTCAAATTAAAGATTGTGTTTGGTAAGGGTGCCTCAAACTTAAAAGGATGTTGGTATCTCCTGAGTCCTACACGTGGCAAAACAAATGATATGATGGGAGGTAGGACCTGGGCCTCCAGGGATGCTGAAGGGCAAAGCCATTGGAAACTTACCAAGACCTACACCACCATATGGTGACCCAAGGAAAGGATGCCAGAAGACCCCACAGCCAGTTCTTCACTTCGCAGTGGACTTGAGTGAAATGATGATAATTATTGATCCAACAGACTATAACAGCCTTCTCTAAGACCTTGGGGACTGTTGTGCGAAGGTGTCTTTAGGGACTCTTAAATACTGCTTATTAATGGCTTGACAGTCCTAACGGCTCCGAAGGAGCCATTAAAGACTATGGCATAAGTCCTGTTGTGTTCTCACTTTTTAGACACAAAGTATTGGAGACAGCCACACCAGTACTGTAGCACTTCATCAAAGCAGTTGAGTGGTGCTCTAATTTCTGAACAATACATCCGTAGTATCCAGAGCAAATTGGCAATTTTCTCTGAAATTCATTGCTTCTCCTACTTTTCTCCCTTTAACATAATGTATTTCATTCCTTCTCTTAGACATAAAAATGATGTGTACAATTCCTTAGTAACCTTCTTTCTAATTTTTCTGATCCATTTTTGTAGATTTTAGAACTATAGTAAACATTTCTGTACACTTAATAGTCTTTACAATGACTAATAGAAAGTCTAGTAAATATATTTCTAGAATTTTTACATTGTTAAATATTTCATTACTGACTGTCTATCGTATCAACATGGTTTGACTAGTCGGTGAGAACTTTTAATCCTCATGACTAACTTTGGGGGCTTTATGGGCTATAAGGTAGATTTTCACTGACACACTTTCAACTACCCCCCAGATAACATTGCACAAGCAGGAACCAGAGGAGACTTTCAATTCAGCCTCGCTCAGTGCCCGGCGTTTTTTTCTTTCACGACCAAGTGTCCGCTGAGACACTTACGGAGGCTAAATTACGATGTTTTGCCAGCATGGGTCTCATTTTGAGTTCTCTTCTTTGTTTTACAAACCTAATCTGGAGGATTTAGCTTCCCAGGCCTGTGCTGTGTTGCCTGAGGGGCACACAGGGGTTTAGATTGCATATATTCAATGCGTTCCGGCACTGCTGCCTGAAGCCAATACTGGTTTTTTAACTGGCAACCTGCCTCCCACGCCGGGAGGAAGCAGATTGCCTCTTTGCTGAATACTTAGACAAGGTACTGATATAACAGCAGTGGACAAGCAGCTGGGAGCGGGGCTGTCAGCCTGTCACACACTGACAAATCTGTTGTTCATATTCAGGCAGGATGTCTGTGTTCAGTCGCCGTCAGTATCATCCATCTCGCGCGGGCAGTGCGAGGTGGCCTCTCCCCCGCGCGCCCATGGACCCACGCTGTCATTACATCCTTCTGGAGAAGCTCAGCTACACAACTCCTTTGCTTCTCTATGACGGGGCCTGGCAAAGGAGACACGTAAGAAAGCCTGCTCCTCTTTCTTCCTTCAACGCACCAAGACAGACTGTGTTGCCATTTCACGTCACACACAGAAAATCAGAACTCTAAATGGCTCCCAACTGCTTTTCTGAAAATCAACAATGTGGAAGGAAATGCAAGTATGAGAAATATGAAATTAAAGTGTGGTGTCTGAGAGGAAGAAAAATCATTTGAACACAACGTGGGTTGAGGTTGTGCTTTTGTTTCTGTTTTGGCAGGGGGAGGAGTCTTTTATCTTTCAGGCAGGGCTGACTTTCAGAAAGATCTCTAACAAATTTCCCCTAGAGCCACTGCATTTGTAGCACTCAGACTCTCTCTCTGCAGATTCATTTCAGGCTGAATGTGGAGCCCACCTGAGACTAAATTTACAATTCCCAGACCAAACTGTATCTAAATTTATAGGGGCCCTTGTAAATCAGTGAAATAAATATATTTTCTTTTTTAAATGTAGGCATTTGGAGGAATTTAAAGGTGATTAAGGCTATATCCCAGAGTTTCTGATATGATGCCATTTACCGTTTGTTGGTCCTTACCTGGAAAATTTAAAAACACAATTTGGGCTGTGAATTATTGATTTGCATTAGTTAAACATTGTGTGTGTGTGTGTGTGTGTGTGTGTGTGTGTGTGTGTGTGTGTGT
>NW_020837968.1:11451293-11566284 GCF_003676395.1 Aethalodelphis obliquidens | reverse complement strand
TGTGTGTGTGTGTGTGTGTGTGTGTGTGTGTGTGTGTGTGTGTGTGTATCCCGTTGTCTTTTTCCTTTTCTAACCACTGCTCACTCTGTTGCACTGGAAAAAAGAGACTAAACCTGTCAGAATGAAGATTGCAGTGTAGTGTTTGGTGGACTGTTTTGTGTTTTTGATTCTCAAATTTGATTATTGATTTTTTTTTTTCTATTTCCACGGTCAGCCTAAGAGCTCTTTCTTCTGAAGAGATACTTTTGCAACATTTCAGGTAGTCCGTTCCATAAAGACCCACTAACGTGCGCGCTAACTCAAAGAGGCAAAATGACATTGTAAAGACGAGTCAAATAATGCTGAAATGCCTTATGACATTTTAGAATTAAAAAATTTCATCTTCCCAATGTTATCAGCAATACATTGTTGCAGTTTGTAATTCAATTAAACACAGCTTTTTTAGGTTAAAGATACTTTTTGTCAGTAAAAAGTAGTTAAAACTATAGTAATCATATTTAGTATTTATTAAGTTCTAACTGTGTATTAGACTGGGGGGGGGTTGGCCATATTGATATTTGTTAGGAGAGAAAATCTATTAATTTTGTATTTGGTAAAGTCGTAGGTAGAGGGAGACTGCTAACAGTCTAAATAAAAAAGCCCCCAAAGAATAGTTTTCATCTTCTGTTCACTATCTACACTGCATGTTACACTGATAGAATTATTCTTGTATAAACAGATAAATTAAGTAATGATATTTACTACCAATTTTCCTAAAATTCCTTAAATGACTTTCAAGTATTGTCAAGGAAGCAGTATCAAATATCATTGCAGTAAAACTTTTAACGGTAATAAATTAAAATTAATTATATATACATATGATGAAAACAAAAAATACATATAATGGTCTGTCATTTAGGAAATTAGCTTCTGGGTCTGTAGCATGATGTGAATGTACTTTTAACTGGGGTAATATCTTTGATTCCTAGAAATATTATTATCCCCTCTATTTACCTTGGTTTAAGGTATCAATAGAACATAGTTTTAAGCAAGTATTTTACTCTATTACAATATGTTTCTCACATTTTTATGGGTCTGAATGAGAAGAAAAGTGAAAATACTCTATGTTTAGGTCAGTAGTGCAGAAAAAATATGAAGGATTGATTCATACTTTGGAAATAAATTTGTCCTAATAGAAAAGGAGTCATAAATATTCAAGAGAGCCAGATGACTCTTGTCAACTTTAGAAATACCCACATTAATTCCTCCATATACTCTCACATTTTAAGATTGTGCTTATTTTTTAAAACAATAATGAGGTAAATTCTCCATTCTTATAAAATTTCTGGGTGCTCTTTATTCTGCCCTGAGACTCTAGTGATTTTTGATTGACAGAAAGATTACCTAATAAACCTTCACTACAAACTAATTAATCACTTTGAATACAACACTAAATTGGCAGGCATAAAAAAGCAAATGAGATGGGTGTTGAAGACCATTTTCAAATGACCTTAGTTAAAAACCAAGTACAGACTTAATTCTTCTTTCCCAGTGCCTTCTTCATGTCACAGAACAGGTTCAAGTGTACCTTTGCATCCCTGTCCCCGCAAACCTGCCTGCCACTTCCTAACAAACATTTAGCTTCTGTGAATCAAACGGTCCCAAGAATCAACCAGTATTTGCCTAGCTTCGGAATAAGAATACAACAGTGTTGCCAGTTGCAGTATGAAATGTCAAGGTCTCATGCAGCATCCTAGACCTCCCACCTACCCCAGCTTCTACAGCACTCTTTGCCCATATTACTGTAACAGCGCGATGACTTTCTCTAGGTCTGCAGGTTCCTCGCAGAAACATCTTTTATTCATTTCTGTAGCCTCTGCACGTGGCATGATATTTGGGCACTCCATAGTTGTGTCATAAATGCATGCCTTCTAGAACAAAAGCTGGTGGTATTCAGTCATTCTTTTGACTTGAAATAACCATTTCAAGTTGAAAGGTGTACTGTCAATTTTGGCTAGAAAGACAATATTCCTTAACAGAATCCAGATCCCTTGTCCATCGTTTAAAAAAAGGAAAAGGAAAGAATTAAACAAGAAAGAAGTATCTTGGTTAGCCCTGACCATGAAGTCCCTTTACTGTTATACACATGATCCAGCCAGGTGACAGGAGTTTGAGAGAGTTCATGACACGTGTCAATTTCATTTGTGTGCTGATTGGGTGACACAGGATCTTCTCGGGCTTTTTCCCCTACTCTACAGGCATCACCACAAACGTATTGCGTCACGTTGGTCCCACCAATCTCTGGGAGTAACAGCTCTGTTAAAGGGGGAAGGATTTTTATGTATAAAGCAAGAGTTTTCTTAAATCCATTCAAGGTACCTATTTCACCAAGTCCCTGGTCCTCTTTCCTTTGCTGTTTATCTCAAAAGGACCAGACACAGTCCTCCAGAAATCTGCCGTATTTTCCACCACCCTCCACTTCCAGCTCACTCCAATACACGAAGAATGCTTCCATCTTCTGTGCGACATGTGTTCTGTGATAGAAATACTAAAGGTGGTGGTATAAGGCCCTTTAGGAACAACAACAACAACAAAAAAAACATTTTATAGCTTCTCTCTGTTCCCACTTGCACCAAGTAACCTCTCAAGGTTTATCTGATATTCATCTTCTAACCGCAAGCCTAAAAATAAACGAGGACAAAAAATAAACACAGGATAAGCTGAAGAAACACAGCACTGGTAATTTATTACTTCTGAAGGGCTCTACCCAGCCTGGCTCTAGCCTGAGCTGGCCTCTCTCTGACTCCCAGGATTGCCTGGGGTAGCTTTTGTCTGCTGTCCTCGTTCATGGCTGGCTGCCTGTGCTGGATGAGTGGGTCCCAGGATCTGTCTGTTGAACTCCAAACACAGATATCCCTCCTACCAGACAAGCTGTGGCTTCCTGGGGTGCTAATGAGCCCCCAGCTATTTACTGGGTCTCTCGTCCCCCATCCCCCCCTTCTCCGCCTCTTGTCTCTCTTCTTGCCCCCGCCCCCAGCCCAGCCCTGATCTCCCTGCTTCTATCCAAGCCTCTCAGAGACAGAGAGGGAGAGAGGAATTATTTATTGTGCGTCTGTTTAAAATGAAAGGCTTTTACATTTTAATGAGCACTAAATAGGTGCGGGGAAATATTGTTCATTAGCTGTAATCTGCGGAATTGCTTGAGTGAACTTCCTTTGGAGGCTGCTTTAAACAGTTCACTCAAGTAGAGCAGTTTGTATGGTAATTAAGGGAGCATTTTTCTGTCAACATCTGTGCTGCTATTTATAACAGGGGAGATAGCTGGCAGCTCCACCGGAAGAGCAGGAAGGGGTAGGTGCTGAAAGACGCAGGTAGGGAGGTTCCATACTTTGGTTGATGATGGCAGAACTACTTCTTGGCACTTTTACAACCATGACAAGCTCCTTTTTCTTGCTTTCCTTCCACTCAACCTCTAATAATTCTAAAAAAAAAAAAAAAAAAATCCTTTCCCACTCTTCCTGGCTAGGAAGAGTTATCTCCTTGACATCTCTTCATTAATCACATCCTTCACTTGGCAGCCCAGGCAGGAAGATTCAAGCTGCTTTGGAGAAGCAAGTGGTCTTCAGCTTTGTCACATGGTTTCTTTCTGTCTGCCATCCATTTTCCCCTAGATCTCTCTTCTACACGCTTACAGTAGCAACAAGAGACCAGGATCAGAACCAGGGAATTGGGGGCAGGCAGTGATCACTGGCAACTAAACTGGATACTTCAAATTCCTGCTCTTGTAGGGAACTAGTCATCTCTCCATAACATATGAGGTACAGAGCGGTACCGCCAACAAGCCTGATTTGATGTTTCTCTCGACTGATCTATAGGACTATTTGCATTTTCTCCAACTAAAGGAAGCCCAGGCCTCTGCACACCCTCAGACCAGAGAGACTCAGGACAGGGTGCTGATCGGGAAAGTTTCAGCGACAGGCAATAAGGGCAAAGGAAGTTCATTAGAAAGGTAGCCTGGGGCTTCCCTGGTGGCGCAGTGGTTGGGAGTCTGCCTGCCGATGCAGGGGACACGGGTTCGTGCCCCGGTCCGGGAAGATCCCACATGCCGCGGAGCGGCTAGGCTCGTGAGCCATGGCCGCTGAGCCTGCGCGTCCGGAGCCTGTGCTCCGCAACGGGAGAGGCCACAACAGTGAGAGGACCGCGTACTGCAAAAAAAAGAAAGAAAGAAAGAAAGAAAGGTAGCCTGGCTATGCTGAAGCCAGGACTAGGAAAAAGAACAGCAGACAATCACCTGTAGGGAGGCTGGCCATGAGATCTGGTGATCCTGTAGTCAGGACCGGGATTGGGCAATGTTCCATCACTTGGAGGGACTACAGAGAGACAAGTGGGAACCATAACTCTGGGTGAAATGGGAATTAGTGAATATAGGGATGAAAGCAGGAAATTTTTTGTATGGAGAATAAGACAAGGACTGAGTTTCTGGGTCCAGCGAGTATAAGATCTGAGCAAAACCAGCAGCCATCTGCACTGGATATGTTACCCTTGCACAACTGGTGGGTCTTATAAAATTTTCTCCAATTAAAGGCGGAACCAGTCCAAAATTCTTGAAAGGAGCAGTTATTTTCCCTAGCTGTGAAGCTTATAGCTACACGGAGACAAGGAGCAGATCGTAACTACTGAAGGAAGACTGAAGACCATTTGCCAAGTAGACGGGAACGCTTCAATGCAAAGAAAATATCCTATTCATTTTTCTGTGTTCTTTTTTTTCTTTGAGTAGGTACTCAAAGTAAGTCTTCTGAATGAAAGAATATAAGATTGAGGATTCTGTCAATAATGGGAATGACATAATATGGAATCACTGAATTAAAGTGAGAGTGATAATTGTCAACTTTCCTTCTGCTGGGGAATTTTTCTTTAATCAGTGAATTAGTAAAGAATCATCAGCCTTAAAACTGAATACTCTCGTTCATCCCATTCAAAATCTTGATTTGGAAAATACACTAAGAAACTCACATCAAGTACCCACTGAAAGGGACTGTATAGGACACACAGAAGCTCTAATTACTTCTGACAAATTTCATCATAACTCTGAGTTTCACGAACTCTATTAAATATCATCTTCACTGACAGAACTTACTATTAGGCACAGTATTTTATCTCCATGCTATTGTGTCTTGGCTGTATTTGTATTTGATTATTAATTGACGCTTGGATTCTGTATCTTGTCCCAAGGCAATTTCACTAAGTGACTAATTTTAAAGAGTCAAATAGAGACATAAACAAATGTAGTCAACTTCCAACGACTAAAGAGAATTCACACTTGGAGATAACGTGAATAACCCAAATCTACAGGTGACCCCCAAATTACTGTCAGTTTAAAATAACTGCCTTGCCACACTCCGTCAGTATAATTAGGCTGGGAAACCCTCTCATCTGAATGTCGTTCTTTTCCTACACGATAGTTTCTCTTCTAAGGGAAAGATTGTAGTAAAATCCTGAAGAGGAAGCAACAGAGGACAGAAGAAGAAAAGGAATTTGCATTGACTCATTTTTTAAGTGTTACTGAAGTATCTTTAAAGTATTTTTTAAGTGTTACTATACCATTATATATGATACTGTATACCTTTTTAGAGTAAAATACAAGAGCTAAACTGCTGAGCTAGTGGAATCAGAGTGCCATCTCTAAGAATTTTGATTTTTCCACAAGACACACTACCGGCCTGCAGATTTTATGTTAAGCCTGATTCCAGACCTCAAGGGGCTTTAAGTGTAGCCATGGGGACAGATTTTATATAAGTAAGTATGGTGGTGTCTTCTGTATCCCATCACAGGTGTGTGTACTGGATGGAGTGAGGGCATAAGGAGATAACTGTCAATACTATCTGGGAGCAAGGGGCATCAGGAAAGTTTATAGAGTGAAGATGGGTGGATGAGCTGTCAGGATCAAGGCCAAGAGTCATGTAGGTGTTCTGAGGGATTTCACTCTCATTATAATTTGTAGACAATGGAGAATCACTGAAAACTTTAAACAGAAACAAACACGATCTCATTGGAATTTTCGACCCCTCGGGCTGCAGCAGAGATGGGATTAGAAGAGTAGAAGTCGTGAGCTAAGGGAAACCAACTGGGAGTCTAATTTTAATGAAATTATTTTTAGTTTCATAATATTACAAATTTGGAGAAAAGTACATAGAGAAAATTAGGATAGTAATCCAGGAAGAGAGGACAAGATCCAGATAGCACAATGACGATGAAGAGAAAAAGTCAGATTTTCTGCAGATAGGGTGTCTATAGAGCTTGGTGACTGACTAAATGGGGAGGGTGAAGAAAAGAGAGTCAGTGCGGCATGAATTTTAAGCTTTATTCATTCAAAAAGAGTTACTGATTGTCCGTTATTACTATTTGGACTGTATTATTATTATTGTTATCGTCATTAGGCATAGAACTAGGCCCTAGGAACACAATGAAGCAACAGACTTGGTACCCACCCTAAGATTTCAGCACAAGTATTTCATGGTGTATTATGTGATTTCCCATTATTGACAGAAATCGCAATCTTTTCTTTCATTCAGAAGATACTTATTTTGAGTACCTACTCAAAGAAAAGAAAGAAAGAGCACAGAAAAATGAATAGGATATTTTCTTTGCATTGAAGCATCCCAGTCTAGTTGCTAAATGACCTTTAGTCTTCCTTCAGTAGTTACGATCTGCTTCAATCCTTGTCTCTATTTAGCTATAACCTTCACAGCTGGGGAAAATAACTGCTCCTTTCAAGAATATAACAGGGAAGTTTGACATAGAAGCAGATTGGGTTATATTTTTTCTTTTTTATGACTGAGATGTATTTCATATACCATAAAATCCATTTTTTAAACTATGCAGTTCAATGCCTTTCGATAGCCACAAAGTTGCACAACCGTCACTACTAATTCCAGAATATTTTCATCACCCCCAAAAGAAACCCTTTACCCATTAGTAGTCACTCCTCTTTCTTCTGTCCTGGTGAACCTAATATCTTAAACTGAACTTGCTTTAAGAATATTAATTAGAGATATCTGTGGGGTATCCAAGTGGGGCCATCTATGAGCTGATTGGATCTGGAGCTCAGCTGAGAAGTCTGTATTGAAAATGGAGATTTGAGAATCATCGGCAAACAGAGGCTAGTGGAAACCCTGGGAGCAAAGGAGATTTCTGCAAAGGATAGGCAAGGATGAGCACTGAATAATACTAACATCCAAGGTTTGAGCAGACCAACGGCAGTGTGGTTTGAGTGGTCCTAACTCTTTCCACCAGTACAAAATCTGGCCATTGACACATATGTGGAACTTGCCATCTATAGAAAGATAGATGTCTGTGATCATTGTTTTTCCAGACTGATAAAATGAACCCATCCAGAGGGTAGTCACTATTCATGCTCTTCAGGGAACTGTTTTCTGCAAATTAGCTGCTATACTCACTTGAGGGAATTCTAAAAATATAAAATCTTTACATTTTTCCTACAAATGAGATTCTAAGTTCCTTGAGGAGAAAGACCAGGTCCCATATTTCATTCTGCTCTCAACGACACAGTGCTTATGTAGAGGGAGTGAAAAATAAATGCCTATTGCTAAGAAAAAGAATGATCCTATGGGCACTTGCGACTAATAAGACATTTAATCTTCATAGTCTTTCATCTAATCATTTATTCATTCAACAGATATTTACTGAGTGCCTACTATGTACTGCTACAATATATGGATTAGGTTAAAATGTAAAAAATTTCTTGGATATTTTCTTATTTTACATTTATATTTTATATTCACATTTCCATTCTGGTTATTAATAAAGCAAAGATAGTTGTTGAATTAATTATAAGAATCAATTTTTAAAGACAAGTATGTTGATTTTTAATGAAACCAGTCAGATATCGTCTTTTAAAATGAGTTTTCATCACTCTTGGCTTATGTGGGGTTTTTTTTCTGTATATTTTTAGCCCACTTGGGTAAGATTGAGTCAAAAATATTTTAAAGTAATCTCTCCAAAACGCAGAGATGGGACTTTCTTTCACAGGCTTTGTGTTCAATTGGGTTATTTAGTATTTAGTAGGGAGGCATTAGAGGATGGGTGCTATCAGACCATTTTAAACTTGAGCCAGTTTTTGTTACTATATATGACAAAACAGATTTTCACAATGGAATTTGACATATGTAATCAACAAATTGCAATGTTTTGCAAACTTTGGCTTCTAACCTAATTTACGTGTCATTTCACACATCATCACTCTAAAATTCAGCATCAGGACCCAACAGGGCATGTTCTGAGGCTCCATTAACATTTATCTTGGAATGAAAACCTGCTGCATACAACCACGTGCTGCAGATATTAATAGACTCATAAAACGTGCCCCAGAGTGACTTTTAATACATGCAGAGAATGGTTCTTTAACTTTCCAGTTAATTTTTATCCTTCCCCCAAATATTTTTTATAAAATGCTTTTCTCAGCCTAAAACACACTTTAAAAAAAAGTCACAACTGGAGTGTAACAGACGATTAGAATACATTCATTAGGCTGATTTTCTCTACTGTTTGTAAAACATTTAAATGAATATGTAACTGGAGAAATAAAAAAACACCACCAGATAGAAATCGAGAAGTTAACTTTTAAACCTGAGTTAGAAAAGGTGGCTTGCAAACACATATATTTTTTCTTTTTTTTTTTTTACATCTTTATTGGAGTATAATTGCTTTACAATGGTGTGCTAGTTTCTGCTTTATAACAAAGTGAATCAGTTATACATTTACCTATGTTCCCATATCTCTTCCCTCTTGCGTCTGTCTCCCTCCCTCCCACCCTCCCTATCCCACCCCTCCAGGCGGTCACAAAGCACCGAGCTGATCTCCCTGTGCTATGCGGCTGCTTCCCACTAGCTATCTGTTTTACGTTTGGTAGCGTGTATATGTCCATGCCACTCTCTCGCTTTGTCACAGCTTCCCCTTCCCCTTCCCCATATCCTCAAGTCCATTCTCTAGTAGGTCTGTGTCTTTTTTCCTGTCTTACCCTAATGCTGGAGAGGGTGTGGAGAAAAGGGAACACATATTTTCAAAGCTTCCTCCAACACCTACTCTGTGAAATGTTGAGTCGAATCAGGAATAGGAGCTGAAAAGAGCTAAATCACTTTGCGTAAGTGGCAAATAGGGTGATTAAAAAAGAGGGAGGGTCTGAGAAAGGAGGAAAAGAATGAGAATATATGAGAGAATGCCAAGCATTGCAACAAGATCACCTAGAGGCTATCCATAGTAGGGATTTGTGATATTCAAGTTCTAGTTGCTTGTTTTGCTGGGAGAGAAATCCCTTCATGTCTTCAAACTTCTGTGGAGTCTGAATGCCCCGTGGTACTACTGTGTTGACTTGAGGCTACTTTCTTTAATTTCTTTAATTTTATATTGGAGTTGATGTGATCTGGGAGAGGCACATCCACGTGGGACTGCAACTCGATACACACAACTGTGCTTGGAGCCAGTGGTGATCAGGGAAAAAGAGAGAAGTTCCTAAGAGAACTCTGACTATGAAGCACAGCGCCCTCAGTTGCTAACCTGCTAATCTTCAGGGAACAGCTTACCTATTTTATTTATACCCTGTCTCGATCCACAAAAGATTTTAGCTAAGGTGAACTGTTGCATCTCTCATAACCTCAGTTTTCTCATTGGGAAAATGGCAATAAGAATACCCAGACCAAAATATTGTTTTGAGAAGTGGTTTTCAAAACTCATTACCCTTTTCATTTGATCTCCCAAAATAGAGGGGATCTGAATCCATCAATTTTACGTATGTTATTTAGAAATACTCCAATAATTGATTTTGAATTAGGCTGGACTGTGGGGAATTATCAGATTTCTGAACCCTTGGATATGGCTCTGTGGCTGTAACTCAGTTATTCCTAATATCACCATTGCTTCTCTTATTTAATATTTTTATGCATTGTTCCCTGGAAGTGTTCTTTAATTCAAAAGCCGCTTAGTATACTATTTTTAATTCAGGCTCTATTATTTACTGCGTATTAGCTGTGTGAGGTTATTCAACCAGTCTGTGCTTTAGTTTCCTCATAAGGTTGATATAAGGGTTAAATAAATCACCAGATCTATAAAGTCTGTAAAATAGTAAATATTCTGTTCATATTAGCTTTGGGTGGATCCCTTTTAAAAATATATTAGTAGGCTTTATTTTTTTAGAGTAGTTTTAGGTTCTCGGCAAAATTGAGTTGAAAATAGAGAGTTCCTACCCCTTCTCCTCAACCCGCCACTCCTCTGCCACAGCCTTCCCTAATGATCCTGTGTCAGTGTGACACATCTGTAACAATGGACAAACCAACATCCGTATATCATTGTCAGCCAAAGCACACAGCTTACGCTAGGGTTCACTCTCAGTGTTGTACATTCTATGGGTTTTGACAAATGTACAATGACGTATCTACCACTATACTATCATACAGAAGAGTTTCCCTGCCCTAAAACCTTCTGTTCTCCACCACTCATTTTTCCCTTCTCCCACGCTGCTAGCACCCACTGAGCTTTTCACTGTCTCCATAATTCTGCCAACATATTAGCTTTTATTGATAATAATAACAAGTCACATTGTACCCTAATAGGAAGTAGGCATTTTGTATAAATTACTGTATTTAATCCTAATCACCGGTTTACAGTGTAGGGATTATTATTCTCATTTTACAGAAGACAAAGTAAGGCTCAGAATTTAAATTCCTATATCTTCCACGTTTTTGTTTATTTATTTAAATAAATTTACTTATTTAATTTATTTCTGGCTGCGTTGGGTCTTCATTGCTGCGCACGGGCTTTCTCTACTTGTGGTGAGCGGGGGCTACTCTTCGTTGCGGTGCATGGGCTTCTCATTGCGGTGGCTTCTCTTGCTGTGGAGCACGGGCTCTAGAGCGCAGGCTCAGTAGTTGTGGCGCACGGGCTTAGTTGCTCTGTAACATGTGGGATCTTCCTGGACCAGGGCTTGAACCCGTATCCCCTGCATTGGCAGACAGACTCTTAACCCCTGCGCCACCAGGGAAGCCCCTTCCATGTGTTTTTAATGCATTAAAATTGTTGAATTAAAAATGGTTTGGATTTTGATTTATAAAATTATTTGAGATATTGCATTAGCTACTCCAGAATATTTTATATATCCTGCTTTCAATTTTAAAAATCTGTATACTAAAAGAGTATTCACTATCATTATTATATTGAATTACAGTGTCATTATAAACCACTAGCTAATGATAACATATAGGTATTAGTTCAAGATTTTAGGGTATGCTTACCTGTAGTATTCATGTTAATGTATAAAGTGAAGTAATTCTTTGCAGATAGTTTGTCAAGTATATTCTAAGATACTGTATTGATAGAAACAAATGAATAAAACCGCTCTTGTATTTGTAACTTTGTCTGAATTTTTTGATCAAAAGTTTTCATGGTATATTTAGGTATTAAAGTATATAATGGTAATCCTATATCAAATTCCTGGATGAATTTACTTCTTTGCCTTATTCAAATTGTTTTATTAGTTCTAATTTTTGATATATTAGCAGGCTCACATACTTTGTTTTGTACTTTGGTCACTAATCCCATCATTACTACCTGTTTGAAGCCATCATAAACTATGAATGGATTACAAGTAGAAATACGTTGAGATAGTCTCAATGCAGCCCTGTACTTGACATCCAAACTGCATTATGAGTAAGTAAACTCACTTCTAGGGTCTGCTGAAGAGATACATCAAAAAAATTTTATCCATGAACCTAGTGAGTAAATGAAAATATCTAAGTACACATACTCTACCAACACGCTTCTAAAAGGGGTCATAGCAACTGCTTTTGGGGAAAATGAGCAAGCATCAGATGCTGTGCTTTCAGAATTTTCTAGATGTTTGGACTTTTGGTATACAGAAAACAGGGTCAAGCATTTCTAATTCCTACCTCTGACTCATAAAGCACAAAAATCAAACATTGAGGAAAATTTTTGATAACATTCTTGTGCACAGCAAAGCAGTAGATATATGAAAGATGTATAGGAAAAGCATACAACTGCTGCTTGCAAAGAACCTACAATATACTTGAGAAGAAATATATACACACAGAGCCCACATGGGAAAGATTATGGAGCAACATGGGTGTCCCTCTGTCCTTTTTCTCCACCAGTTCAATTTCTGCTCATCCTTCAACTCTTTTCTCAACACTGAAGGTCATAGAATCCTCACAATAATCTCCTTATTCAGAATTCCTTACGCACTTAAAGAGAAAGTCCACAACACACTACATTTTAGCTGCTTACATTACTTTCCACATATTGCATTTAAATTCCGTTAAGAAACAGAACAAATCGCAAGTCCTAAGAGAATACACATGACTCCTTCTCCCTGGAATGCTCTTCCATGTCGCTTTCTCTGGTTATTCCATATCCTTCCTTTTGCTCTAGCCTTCTTGCCTTCTCACGCTCCCATGGGAAACAGTTGGGTAAGATGCTTCTCTGTGCAACACACTTTTCCCTCACTGAAATGTACTGGATTGTTCGTCTCTTCCGGTAAGACTTAACAGTTATTGAGGGCTGGGACTTTGGTTTATTTTCTGATTTATACCCAAGGGTTAGCAGACTACTGAATACAAAGTTGGTGCTCCATAAATATGTGTTAAATTAACAAATAGAATTTGTGGCAGCACTTTATTAAAGGTTGGATTGAGATGGTTGATAAAGAAATGATGGTCAACTATATTTTTAGAAGTCTTCATTCGATTCCTTTCTTTTTCTCACACCCCATATTTGATCTTTTCTAAATCCTATTTACTCTGCCTTGTATCAAGAATCTCTTCCTATAGAGTTGCATTGTTTATTTTCTCTGCTTCTTTTCGTTTATCTGTATCATTATTTTCTCCACTAATTTCTCCTGCAGGACTTCGGTTTCTGTGTACTTGACCTGCCATGCTTTCGTTTGCTGTGGCTTCACTGGCAGACTCAACTCTAAATGACATTTTCTTTCCAGTTTCTATGTATCTTACTGGGAGAGAGGGAAAGAGAAGGGAGTGAAAAAGAAAACAAACAGCAAAATCCTATTGGCTCAACTCCAGCTAGATCTTGGTTACCCTCAGGGTCATGTATCTACTTCGAGTCCAATCAGCTGAGGCCAGAAAAAAGCATAATTGGGGCCGCCTAAGCCCACCCAAAAGGGCTATAGGTTGGGAAGGAATTTCAAAGAAGGCAGCTGCAGGCAATGTCTATGTCTCTTTAGGTCACTTGATAGAGTCCCCTTATGCATTGTGGATGACGAGTCTTAAAGAAGATGAAACAGGGAAATTTCTCTCTCTCTCACTCTCTCTCTCTCTCTCTCTCATGCATGCACACACATACCAAGGCAATGGTTTTAAACAACCTTCTGTCTCCTTTTTCTGTTTTCCATAGATTTCACCTTGCCTTAATAATATCATCCCATATGCTTCTAGTTTTATGGTAATGATGAGGAAAAAGAAGGAGAAAAAGGAGATATGAATTCAGATCGTTATTACAGTTGAATGTTGGAAAAGCAGCTGGCAACTTATAATTTACGGCTGTTCATTAATCAGGTACTGCTTGGATCTCAAATATAAGATTTCCTACATGCATGTCCTTGTACGAGGTTAGGAGATGAGCATTATGAAGGTAAACATTCAATAATGATATAACGTTTTGCATCGTCTGGTAAATTAATTTGTGAATATGCTTTAAAACCTCAGAGCTTTTTTTGTTTCTTTCTGTGTAGAGCTTTTATTATAAATTTGTGTGTATACCGTGAAAGGCAACCAAATACCATAAAAGAAATAATGTTTTGATCTCATCAACCTTGGAGAGTGGATGCAGGGAAACGGGTTTGGATGTGGGGAGCCAGAAGTAAGAAATAGAGTGATTGAATAAAAGCTGGCACAGGAATATTTTAGGCTCAGGGAGGGACGCCAGTGATCAGAGGAGAATCAGGCAACTAGAATCTGGTTACAGAGCACAGTTGGGTGAGTAGCGATGCTGAGGGTTAGTACCTGCAAGTGGGAGCTTGGCAAGCATTTTCTGCTTGAAGATGGGACACCTACTCAGATCACATGCAAGTCATGGGTCTGGATGACACGCAGAAGTGTAGCAGAGACCCTGAAATCTAGTCAAAGTGGGACTGAATAGAGAGGGATTAGGGGGACCCAAGCGAAGAGTCTAGCCAGCAAGTAGAGGGCACTAATGCAAAGGAAAGAATTTCTGGAAAGAGGATTTCTGAACAATGGCTGTAACTGCTCTTGGCATGGGGAATAAGAAACCCAGGGAGGATGAGGATTCCTGGGATGGGGGTGTGCAGGGGGAGAGATAAATCCAACACCTGTTTATTAGAAAAGACTTAATCTTGTTTATATCCTGGCATAGATGCTGCAGAAATAGCTAGGAATATAATCTGCCCTCTGATCCCAACAGACTATTACACATGATACAAGAAATATTCAAGAGACAACATATATAGTAATAATTTTATAGAATTATTATCTTTGGCTGTAATATATTTTATGGCATCAACTTTGGCAAACATCTTGTTCATTTGAGGAAAGTTATGTAAAAGCTTGTTCAAGTTACAGTGTGAACATTCTTGAGCACAGACTTTCTTCCTTCATATATTCAGAAGTTAGATTAACTTGTGTTAAAATATTGCTCTCTACTTTGCTAGTAAGACGTATTTCCTGCCGTCAAAATGATTAGAACTTAATAAGTTAATCTGATTTCGCTTAATATTAAATTATTAATATATATTTTTACTTAATGGTGAAATTCAATTAAAAATTTCATATTTTAATTTGAGGAAGAATATTCTCTGGGGAAGAGAAATCTTTAGTATTTACCAAGCCATATACTACGGCTCTTACTAGATCAGATAAACGCCTACAGTTTAAACATGGTTAAACATCATGTTCTAGTATACTAAATATAAATAAATACTTATACTAATATAAAATATGTTATAAATATATGGATATATTAATTTTAAAGTAATGTCAGTGCAATGTTTGTATTCTTGGAGTTTTAACAAAGATAGTTTTTCAAGGCAAAGTATTTTTTTAAATGTTAACAACTTCATGATAATAGAATGAATGCGTCCTCAGTAACAAGCACCATAAGCAACCTGTTTATTTTGCTTATGTGTAGGACCACTTGGATTGAAAACATTCAAAACACCTTAACAGGGTGATAAAATATCTTCCTTTTACAGAAGGTTGATTGAGTTCCCTCCTCAAACCGCTAAATGGTTATAATCATATCTTGCAAAGGAATTTCATTTTGTTAAAAAAGCACTAGAAAAAGCGAGTTTAGGCTATGGAATTAAAAAAAAAAATTGGATTGTAATACGGTGTCTACTGAACGATATATATACAATATGCTCTTTTTCAATGAGCACGCTCGAAGCCAGTGAGATTGTGATACAAAACAGATATGAAAGAGATAAAACCTAAAGGAAGTGCAATCATTGTGCCTGTTCTAAAGCTCTTTTCAAACGTGGTTGCATTGAGAATTATACTGTTAGCATTAACTACTCTGCTAAATGTAATTTCAGAGCAGCTTGGCTGTGCTGGGACCAATAACGTTTCAGCAGATGTTAACAGTGAGGGAATTTAAAGATTACAGAGTTTCATGGGTGTAGTAAAGCTGCAGTGGGAAAAGAAATATTACCGGAGCTGTTATGTTCTGAGTGCATCGCATTTACTGACAAGTAATACATGAATGATAGTGAGGACCAAGGGAATGGAACTTTATACTTACTGGTCAGCAGCATATAAATTCCATAAATTCAACAAAGTTTTATGTATTCTTCATTTCTTTTCAGACTGATCTTCCTCAGAGGGCCTTTGTTTCATGTTAATTCCATCATCGAAGCTTTGTTCAACCATACTGTTCTCTTTAGGAATGTATATCCTCATCCAGGGTTTGCTTCCACACATGCACTACTTTTAAATCTTGGAGTGATGTCCAAGGGAACTTCAGGTAACCTCAGTATTTGTTATCATGGGCTCTATCAGCCTACCTCTCCTTATATAAATCTCATCCTTGTTCATTTTAAAGAGATAATGTTCAACTTACTTCTCCTCTTAATGATCTAAAAGGAACAATACTGTGATCTCTGAATGGGGGAAAACTTGGTTAAGGGTGGTATCTTTTCTTACTTATAATCTGGGGATGGGGCAGTAAAAGAGGTAGGAAGTTTCACTCTGTTTACCTGGGAACAAGTGGAGAATGGGCACAATAGTTCATACATCCCTTGGTGTGACCTCCAGCCTCTTTAACGGAGCCAGATAATCAGCCAGTAGACAACAAAAAGTTCTTGATGGGCTGAACTTATTGGATCCCAGTAACCCCCTTGGATGGCAGGACAAAGCCAAAGTTAGATTATAAGATGGCGAGAAGCAAGAGTGAAATAAGACTTTTATAATACAACCAAGTCAGCAATAGTTTTCAAAAATTTAGATTGTATTAATGTCAGAAGTTATAAGAGTTGAACTAATAGTGCTTGGTGACTTCCAATAGACATAAAATTAGCCATGGTCAAATCCATTTTTTCTAGACACAAAGAAATAACTTCATATATCTTAGCTTTCACCTCACCTCACTGACCAGACACTAGGGTGGAGTTTTCAGGTAATATGTTCCATATGGATTTTTCCACTTAAAATCCTGAGGCCAGCCATGCCCATGTTAAACCCTCACCTGGTACTTCTACCCTCTTTTTTCTCCTTCACTCATTTGACTCATGTGTGTGTATGTCTTTCTTGATTCCAGTCAGCTAGATTGAGAGCATGGATTGTTTTATTTCTTGCTCTTAAACAGTGCTTTGCAATACTTACTATTGAAACAAATAATAGAAAGAAAGAAAAGAAGACATTGTCAAAGATCTTAGCCTTAGCTAACTAGAAAGTACATACATTTCAGAAAATTGTGTTAAAAGTATTCTTGAGTTATATGTTGCTGTGTAAACTTGTATTTCTAAATGTTTATGTACAGTATCTGTCGGTGTTTCTATTGACCATAAATATTTTTTAATATTTAAGTAAACCTGTGAGATGAAGAGCTGGAAGGGACATTAATTGGTCAACTGACCATTTAGTTCATCTCGGGGTTTTTTGGGGGTTTTTTGTCAGAAAATTTTTTCTTAGAGATTCAAGAAAAGTTTCCTCCATAACCCTCCCTAACAATGATCATTATACTACTTTCTCATTGGTTATGGCCAAAGGAAAATTGTACGTTCTTAGATATGGAAACGTAGGGAATAGTGATGTATTATGGTAGGTGCTAGTCTCCTTTTTATTTGAAAGATTAGACAAATGGCTTTTCTAAGTCCACATTACTTTTACAAACTGTGAGGGGTCTGAGATTTTCCCTATTTGAACGCTGAGAAGTTAGCCTGCTCCTGGATGCTAGTGGAAGATACAGGCTCCTAGATCAGAGGCAAAGGGTTGTATTACCTATTGCAAAAGCAATAACAGAGTATCAGCATCTGCTCCAGTTTCCCAAGTCCCAGTTCTCACAAGGCAATATGAAGAGGGCATGTGGCCCCTGTACACACAGTGGGTTATGCTATGGGAGAAGAACCCTGAGCTGCAAACCTGCCTTTTGCTTTTGAGGGAGACCCCATCTCTCTCTACCAAAGCTGTTTGCTGTACAGAGAACGTGAAAAGACAGTCTGGAGCAAAAGCAGAGAGTGCCTCTGCTTTCAAGATGTATAGACATGTGAAAACTCATGGAGAAGTGTCTCCCAACAGCGATCATCTAGGAGTGCCAAGTTGTTAACCTAGGAAGCAGCTTCATTGAAACATCACTTTCAGACTCACGTGGGTAGGTCCCTTGTAGCACTGGGCTGTGTGCAAGGTAAGATGGCAGCCCAGTTCTCTGGGGCTTCATCACTCTTGCATGGACACTAAGACAGATCTTCTTTCAAACAAATGCTTAGTCCATCGCGGGATGTATAAAGGGTAGAAGTTATGCGCTATTGAAATCTAAGTGGTGAAAGCAGTTTTAATTTTCTTGCTGGCGCTATTATCTGTTAAGCCCTAATAATCTCTCTCATGCACAGGCCTTGAGCTTATAAATCTGTACAAGTTCAATTAGCAATGCAGTAGAACTTTTCCTCGACAGTGCAAGGCACTGATAAAAGCAAACAATACAATTCTAGCATGCCGCTTATTAAGAAGGAAGACACCCACACAGCCGACGACAGACTGAAAGCCTTTTTATTTTGATGGTACTATTTCACTGTCTATCATAAACTTAGCGAAGCAGGCTTTCTCTATCCTGCTCTCCTTTTATTGGATATAAATCACCTCTGACAGGAAGTTTTATGCCTAAATCCGTTTACTGTCCTTGTTGGTAGTCTTTAAATTAATATTTATAAGCTCAAAGAGGCCTAAAAGGATGTAGCAGGAAAATAGCTAAATGCTTCAGTTGGGCTTGAAGTGATTTCCATCCTTGACCATTGACATTTTTTAATTACTCCTGACCCAGGCAGCCATTGTCAATGCCGTCCCTATATACCTACAGATCACTGGCTTTGGTGGAATTGTGGTGGACAGACTAGGAGTTCAGAAGGGTTTCGCCTCTGGGCTACCTGTGATTTTTGAAAAGCTTTAGGAGTCAAGGATAGAGACAGAAGAAAAGAAAAAGAAGAGTACAGATGAGTTAAGCAGTGGCTAAAAAACCATGGCTTAGTAAGAATTGTTCAAATTGAAATTGTGTAATGATGCCTCTTTTAAAATCCCATAAAAATGCATAGCTTATCCTAAAGTTACCTCCAGATCAGACATCAAGCTCAATTAATTATGGAATTTTAATGTACAGCACTAGCCTCACACCGTGGAGCAGACAATGTTGATTCTATGACTCTTCATGGCTGCTTTGTGTTAGCTGCTCCTATTATACTATCTCATTGTGTCCACCACTGTTTTGTTCAAGGGTCTACACTACTCTTCCTTTGCCTTGCTGTGTGCTGCAGGCAGGCTGGCCCCAGCCCCATGGGGTGACTCTTAAATGGTTTGAGTCAAGCATGGTGCAGGCGTGGCAATGTGACACAATTCTGGTCGATGTGACAAGAGGGAAAGTTGAGTAGGAGCTTCTGGAAAATGTATCTTCACTTTTAAGAAACAGAATGAAGAATAGCCCTTTATTATTCTTGTCACATCTGGAACTAATATGGCCTTCCTGTGACTCTGACGAGAACCAACTGGATGTCAGATCCAACACATAGAGGGGGACAGATCCAATGGATCCAAAGCAGAGATGAAGCCCTGACTCATCACTTCTGAATATTGCCCTATCTATGGACTTCTTGTTCCTAAGGTAATATAATCTGATATTCTTTAAGCCAATTAAGGCCAACAGTTTCTGGAACTTGCATCCAAAGTTATCCACTTTCTTTACATCAAGATATATGGTATTACCTAGGATATTGAGATCTTTAGGAAGTTTAAAAACAAAGCATTAGGGACTTCCCTGGTGGCACAGTGGTTAAGAATCCACCTGCCAATGCTGGGGACACGGGTTCAAGCCCTGGTCCGGGAGGATCCCACATGCCGCAGAGCAACTAAGCCCGTGTGCCACAACTACTGAGCCCACGTGCTGCAACTACTGAAGCCTGCGTGCCTAGAGCCTGTCCTCCGCAACAAGAGAAGCCACTGCAATGAGAAGCCCACGCACCGCATCAAAGAGTAGCCCCCGCTTGCCACAACTAGAGAAAGTCCGCGTGCAGCAATGAAGACCCACTGCAGCCAAAAAAAAACCAACCAACAAACAAAAAAACACAAAGCATTAAAACAAGATAAGCATATTCAGCTCCCGTGAGTCGTTACTTTTTCTTCCCTAAAATAATTTTCTATGAGTTGCAACTCTCTAGGAGGGCTTATATCTTAGAATTCTGCCCTTCCTCCTCTATAATCCCCTTTGCAGGATTACATCTATCCTTGTGAATGTTGTTACATATGCACGTTTTTTCCAAGTGTCCCTGTTCAGCTCTGTGTCTTGCTGCTTTGCAGTCCTCTTTTCCCAGCTGCTCAAAGGGCACTGAACTCAGGGCTCAAACATACCAAGGTATTATCTTTTTCCAAACAAATCTTGTGTCTTTATTTTTCCCATCTCTGCTGATGGCACTAATCATCCATTTCATACTTCCCCTAGGAGCTGTCCTTGCTGTCTCCCATCCAGTTACCTAATGCACCCAATTCTTCCTTTATGGTATCTCCCTTGTATCAGTCAGGAATTTGGGCTGCAAGCAGGAGAAGAGAAATCTGGCAATATCTTTCAAAGTGGGAATCAGTTGAAAGGATATCGGTGGCTCCAAGAACCAACAGATGGTTTACAGAGTAAGCAGGAGGCAAGGGGGCTGGGAGCCTATGCACAGGAAGGGTCAGGTCTCTTCTCCTTCACTCTACTTCCATTGCAATGCTCTCGCCTTCAACTCGCTCCCCATTCAAGATGCAGAGTCCCAGGAGAGAATGTCACATTTGTCAAACTGAAGTCTCATGCCCCTCCTGCCTTCCCACTCCTCCCATCCAGTGGAAAAAGGGAGAACCTGGCCCCTTTTGATTTCACTGTGGGAGATGGAGAGATGGACGTTGACTCACCAAAACCTCATAAAATAGGTGATTCCCCCAAAAGGGGGATCAAAAATCCACAGAAGGGAGTGAGCACAAAGGGATAAATTCTCAACAGCCAAAGCCCAACTAATGTCTACTAACCATAAATTTTATCTTTCTGTCAATTTTCCCAACTCAGCTCTAATCCAGATCCCTGCCACTTGTGTCTTTGTTGCTGAGTTAGACATGTATCTGGTCTTTCCATTGAATAGAACTGTCCACCCTCCACGCCCATGTTAATCATGTTCAGCTTCTAGAATTAGTGGCCTCAAATACGGCCCCTATTTGGAGATTTTCCTGCTCAAGGACCTCTCTTTCTGAGTCTGAATAGTGCATCACCACTTCTCAAGTCCTCCCTGTTTTATCTTCCACGTGACCCTGCACAATTTTCCCAATTTTTCTTATTGCTTCCATGTCTGTATTATTTACTCTCAGTCCATTTTGCTTATGTCTTCTTTTGCTCCTGCACTTTCTTTTTCTCTTAAATACATGCAAAAGTATCCTTAATCCATTTGAAGTAACATGGATGGACCTAGAGATTGTCATACTGAGTGAAGTAAGTCAGACAGAGAAAGAGAAATATCATATGATATCCCTTATATGTGGAGTCTAAAAAGAAATGATACAAATGAACTCATTTACAAAACGGAAACACACTCATAGACTTACAGAACAAACTTACGGTTACCAAGGGCAAAGGGTGGGGGAAAGGGAGAGTTAGGGAGTTTGGGATCGACATGTACACACTGCTATATTTAAGATGGATAACCAACAAGGACCTACTGTATAGCACAGGGAACTCTGCTCAACGTTATATGGCAGCCTGGATGGGAGGGCAGTTTTGGGGGAGAGTGGATACATGTATATGTATGGCTGAGTCACTTTGCTGTACACCTGAAACTATCACAACATTGTTTTTTGTTTGTTTCTTTGTTTTCAAAAGCTTTTTAAAATTATTTTATTTATTTATTTATTTTTGGCTGCATTGGGTCTTCATTGCTGCCAACGGGCTTTCTCTAGTTGTGGCGAGCTAGGGCTGCTCTTTGTTGCGGTGTGCAGGCTTCTCATTGCGGTGGCTTCTCTTGCTGCAGAGCATGGGCTCTAGGCATGTGGGCTTCGGTAGTTAGCACAACGTTGTTAATCGGCTATACCCCAATATAAAATAAAAAGTTTAACAAAAGTATTCCTTAATCAATCAATAATTGCTTTCAGGATTGTTTCTTACCATCTATATGGGATTTTCTCATACCCAATATCCCTTAATGCTTATGTATGAAGTTGATTGGCGAGCAGATCAGTGAACTACGCAACGTGATTTAGACAGAAAACTGTGCGAGAGCAGGAATTGTGCCGGACTTCCTGTTGAAGGCCAAGCATGTGGCAGGATCTGGCAGACGGAAGACGTTCAATAAATGTTTGTTATCCTATTTATCGCCACTCCAAGTGCCTGCCTCTTTTGAGGCAACCATGTTCATTTTGGTCATCAAGCAAAAGGGAGCTGGGGTCTCCATGTTCAGCATATTTTCAATGAATGACCCATTTTTAGCAAGGACTTCCATCCTTGCTTTGTGGAATGGTGTTCCAAGATGCAGAGTCTCTCTGGGTGGGGATTTTAGAGAATGGCCCTTATGTCTTCTTCTCGGGTTGGGGAAGGATTGTTGCCTGTCTGGGGGAAGGGATCTGTGGGTTGAATTGCTCCTTAGGGAAATTTTCAACAAATTCTCTTTTTATTGCCCCCATCTAGCGCTCCTGACTCTGAGTTACTTGTTGCCTCTAATTCTTGGGGTAGGGTTTTCAGGTAAAATCAGACATTGTCTTAGCTGTCCTTATGACAGGCTCAGGCTTCAGTTTTCTGGGGTCTGACAAGTCAATGGCCACTTCTCCATCCATTTACCAGTTTCCAAAATATTGATTCCCGTTTCCTCCTCAAGTTTCTCTCTCATTTTCTTTGTGCAGATTTATGCCTTTTTTCTTTCTTCATTGTCACTTTGGTATAGTTTCAGAAGGAAGCTAAAATAAACAGGTGTGTTTATATAACAGACCTTCTTCTATTTCATATTTGACTTGGAAAACATAGGAACTAAATCTGCTGAGTAATATGCATCATCCTTCCAGGGAATGTTGTTTTTTGTCGAATGCAAACTGTGATGTGAAATAATGAGATTGGCTTTCTGATGTGGTTCATAATCCACCTCCAAAGGTAATTTTTAAAAAATCAGTGTCAGAATATTTTGAGCCGTAGCTGCCTGCTTAGGATAAGCATGTAACCTCCAAGGGGACTGCTTTGTAGGGGACAACACTCCTCTAGACATTTTAATTCTGGTTTTGTCTAAAAGTCCATTTTTTCCCTTGCTTAGGAGCCCAGGGGTGAGTTCCTCGGTGGTACGGTTCACCTGTCGGAGGTCGGACCCTAGCAAGAAGCTCTTGCAGGTCCTGAAAGTTGACTCAAGACAATTTGGCTGGACAATTCTGGGGTCTTCAGTACCTGGAGCATGGTCTAGAGGGAGGGGCGTGGATACCTCACCCGGGGCAGGGGGTGGCCAGAGCAGGAAGGAAGGAGCCTTTCACCTAAATCCTTGGTTGGCTCTGCCCCTCCATGCCTGGAGCAGCGCGTGACGGTACTAAGAATTTCACTGGATGCGATAAAAATGAGATGCAATCTGATTTCTCTTGCAATATGATTTCAAAGCCTTGGAGTATGATCCTTAGTGAGGCACGTATTGTTTTAATCTTTATAGAGAGAGAAACACAGAAAGACAGAAAGACCACGGGCTGGCTCCAGCTCATACAGGCATGTCACTAGGCAAACTCCCTGGTTCTTTGGACCTTTATTTAGCATGCCGAGGCAGCCAGATAGCTCAGGATGCTCTGAAAAACAGTTTAGGGCTTCCCTGGTGGCCCAGTGGTTAAGAATCTGCCTGCCAATGTAGGGGACACGGGTTCAAGCCCTGGTCCAAGAGGATCCCACATGCCGCGGAGCAACTAAGCCCGTGCGCCATAACTACTGAGCCTGCACTCTAGAGCCCGCGAGCCACAACTACTGAGTCCGCGAGCCACAACTACTGAGTCTGTGAGCCACAACTACTGAGTCCGCGAGCCACAACTACTGAAGCCCATGCGCCTAGAGCCTGTGCTCCGCAACAAGAGAAGCCACTGCAGTGAGAAGCCCGCGCACTGCAATGAAGAGTAGCCCTCACTCGTCGCAACTAGAGGAAGCCCGCACGCAGCACCAAAGACCCAATGCAGCCAAAAATAAATTAATTAATTAATTTAAAAAAAAAAACAGTTTAGACTCAGATTCCTGAGAAAGGCCCTGCATGACTTGAACCTGTGTGGAAAAATTCTGACAGTAAACACACCTATAAGTCCTGATGAATGTGGATTGGTTTCCGAACACCCAGCCTCTGTAAGAACTTGGAAGCTTTTTCAGACTCAATTCAGCTTATTTTATATTTCTGCAGCATATAAATTCCAGCCAGAGGCAGCATTAAGCAAGTCTTGCCTCCTGAGGGAAGAAGGATTAGAAGAGTCTGCTCAGTCCAGGGCTCTAGCTGAAGGACTGTATTACCCGGCTTCGGAGTGAGTACAGATAAATTCCTGCCTGGTGGTGGCCTGCCGGCTACTCGGTCAACAGCCATAAGACTGTCCCTGGGGGGCCCTGGGTGGTGGCACGCTCAAGGGAAATGAAAGGCTTTTTGTTATTCTCTAACTCAACTCCTGGAGAGGGTCCCCCTCATTGATGTCAGCTCACTTCACATCTAAGTTTTATTCTCACCTGCAATCTTTCCCCACACGTTTCTCTTGGTGTTAGTCTAGGCACAGCTGGGGGGAAGAGGATCCAAAACAGCAACAATGAAATGCCTCTGCAGAGCAACACAGAGACAAGACAGCATGGACACAGGGTCCCTGCCCCAGAGAAAGGGTACTGTATTCTAGGACTGGGTACTTACTCCGAGACCAGGCATCACATGTCAGGCTTCCTGATGGAAGCCACTTGGGTGCCTTATTTAGGGCTTTGGCATCACATTGACTCCGATTCCGTCCTGAGTCTTCCCCTCACTAGCTGATGCCTTTGGGAAAAATACCTAAACTCCCAAAGCATCTATCTCCTCTTCTGTAAAATGCCAGGTATAGATACCTTCATAGCAGCGTTCTCTTTTTTTTTTTTCAATTTCTTAAAATTTATTATTATTAGTATTTTTTGGCCATGCTGCGTGGCTCACGGGATCTTAGTTCCCTGACCAGAGATCGAACTGGCGCCCTGGGCAGTGAAACTGTGGAGTCCTAACCACGAGACGGTTGAGTACACAACAAGATAATAAATAAATTCCCTAAGAGGAGGGCATTTCACCTGTTTGTTTACTGCTTATAATCTCAACACTTACAACAGTGACTGGTACATAGCAAGTGCTCAATAAGTATTTATTCAATAAATGAACATAGAAGAGTAACTAGCAGTCATTGGTAAATAATAAAAATGTTCTTTATCTGACTTTTATTTGAAGTTTATGATGTCACTATTGTGTGTGTTTATATAACCCTCATAGATCAGTACCTTGAATATTTTAAGAATTCAGTCATTCTTCTTTCCTGCAAATGATGACATCAAGGTTCAATATAGTTGAAAGTCTAGTTGAATTTTAATATAGCACAATTTTCATTTGCACTGTGATTTTTAGGTCTGTTGCAGATATCACGGAGAGCTTTTTGAGCAATTTCATCAGCATTGCCTGTGACTTGTATATTGCAGTAACTGAAAGATGGTGAATTACATTACAGTCCGCTTCGTGGTGCGATGGAAAGAGCATGCGCTTTAGTCTCTGACGACTGGATCCCACTGGCTGTATCACATGGCGCCCGTGCGATGTTAGGAAGTCACTTAACCTCTCTCTGAGTCTCACTTTTTAAACGTGTAAAATGAGAATAATAGTACTCATCTTGCATAGCTCCCAGAATCACTGGGAAGAAAGAATGAAATATGTGGAATGTAAGCTAATATTCTTACCATCTCTCCTACTGGGTAGGAGTGGTGTAAAGTGTAGATGAAGGTCAGTGCGATCTACAGTTGGGGAAGGGAGAACACTGAAGACCCTTTTGATAAGGAAGCCTGGTGACCGGTGTTGAGAGGGTGGCTTTAGTGCAAGGACCTTTTAAGCAGTTGTCAAAAAAGGAGGCAAGGTCTGAGGCTGTCCGGAAGGCAGAAAAGCAAATTATCGATGACACGCTATGGAAACAACTGCAAATACGGCCTTTGCCGTGTGGGGTGACCAGGACTCCCTGGTCGTGTTCCCCCAGTCTTCATGCCACTGACTTCACGTCATCACCTCTGGACAGCCTCCTCTCCGTGTTGTCACTGCAAGGCTTGACGTTTATTTAGCACTTACTGGTAGCAGGTGCTGTATTAGATTGCTGGGGCTGCAGTAGCAAAGTACCACAGGCAGGGTGGCTGAAACAACAGAAATTTATTTTCTCGCAATTCTGGACCCTAGAAGTCGAGGTCAAGGATTTGGCAGGTCTCGCTCTTTGTCTTTTAGATGACTGTGTTCTCCTCTCTCTGTCTTCACATGGTCTTTCCTTTGCAAGTGTCTGTACCCTAATTTCCTCTGCTTATAAGGACACTATTTGTCTTGGATGAGGGCCCACCCAAATGAACTCAGTTCAACTTAACTACCTCTTTAAAAAACCTTATCTCCAAATACAGTCACATTCTGAGGTGTCAGGGGTTAGAACTTCAACATGTGAGTTTGGTGAGTGGGGAACAATTCAGCCTGTAATATTGTGATTTAGATAAGAAATATGTATTTGGTCTTTACCCCTGTTTCTGGGACAGAGCTCCTAAAACACTGGGAATTTCCTAAAGGATGAGAACAATTAAAATATCTTTTGTCATGTTAATGAGGTGACTAGTGCAATGCCCCTAGGTCACCTAAGGATAGGGGCTGGTCACCAGAGGAACCAACCATGTGATTAGAAGGTTGGAACTTTCAGTCCTCCCTCCACCTTCCCTCCCACCCCCAGGGAAGGGAAAGGCTCTAGAGATTGAGTTCAATCCCCTTTGGCTAATGATTTAATCAGTCACGCCTATGTAATGAAGCCTCCCTAACACCCCCAAAGAACGGGGTTCAGAGAGCCTCCGGGTTGGTGAATACTTGGAGATGTGGGGAAGAGTGGTGTGCTCAGAGATGGCATGGAAACTCCCCACCCTTTCCCATACCTTGCCCTATGCATCTCTTCCATACGGCTGTTCCCGAGTTATATCCTTTTAAAATAAACTGGTGATCTAGTAAGTAAAATGTTTCTCTGAGTTCTGTGAGGCATTCCGGCAAATTAATCAAACCCCAGGGAGGGGGTAGTTGGGACCTCTTGTCTCTAACCTATGGGTCAGAAGCACAGGTGATAACGTGCGTGGGCTTTGTAACTGGCCTCTAAAGAAGGACCAGTGGGAAGGGGCTCTGAGCCTTTACCCTGTGGAATCTGATGCCATCTCTGGGTAAAAAGTGTTAGAATTGAGTTGAATTGTTGGATACCCAGCTGGTGTCCAAGATTTGCTTGGTGGTACGGTGCGGGGGAAACACCCCAGAACACACCTTCCCACACGCTGGAACTGGTGACCAGAACTTTTACAGCCCATATCGAGTGCTTTACCCAACGTTCCAAGATCAACTTTCTTTATCTCAATTAAAAAATTTGGGAACTGGAGGATGAATCAGTTGCCCAAAGCTGCACACAGTTTCTAAATGCTGAATTTAAATTCAAGTTGCATGGACTCCACTGCTTCACGCTGGTAACCAACTAAGAGAGTCTCCATTGCATTCAAGGCACTGACTGTATAGATTGAAGACCGCTATATATAAATAATGACTCCTTAGACTTCCTATTTGCATTTTCAAGCAACTGCTCTGATTTCTGAGAGCAGTTAGGCAGGATTAGAATCTTGCCACCAATATCTTTTCCTGCAAATCTCTGCCCTGCTCATGGATATGGTTACTCTATCTTAACCTCTTCTCTGGCCCCCGTCCTTCACCCCAAATTTCCCATTATCTTAGCAAAGACAACTTGGAATCTTTTTTATGGTAAGTGTTTTTAAGGAACGTATTCCATTTCTCTCTTGTATGAACCCATTCCTATTCCTGTTCTTCCTTTATTTTAAGGGACATGGAAACTGTATTGCTCACAATGTCCTGTCTTCTGGCACAAGTTTGATAATTTTCTTTCATTATCATTTATATACTGTACTTAGCAGAGCCAAAAATACACAAAGACCAAGGCCAGACTTGTAACATCCATTAACATGAATACTAACATTGGACAAATAAGAGGCAGTAAATGAATGTCAGTGAGCTATAAAATACATGATAGTGAAACAGTCCTTTCAGCTACCTTTTATAGACAGAAGTTGGCCACCAGAAGACGTATAGGCCTAATAAATCAATGGGAAGGAATTTCAAATGGATAAATCAATACTTAAGCAGTCAGAGAATCCTACAGGTGTATGACAATGACCCATTGGGATCTTTAAACCTCAGCCAGAAGGTTTAGTCAAGATAGTCTATAATGATAGATTAACTGAAATGATAAATACCTCTGTGGAGGAAGCTTGTATTGTTTGCATTTTTCTCCAAACCACCCTTTACATAATGGCAATATAAAGTGAGTTTTTAAAATATGAAAAAGAATGGTTTCCTAAGAGAGTACAGTTGTAAATCCATACACCTGGGGTGGGTCGCCAAGGAATAAGGTCATTTGCATAAGTACTTTCAGGTGTGACTAGTTCTCTACAAAATTAGGCCAGTTAGCGTTTGAATTTTACAGACGTGCAATCATGTACTGGCCGTGGCTGAGAACCAATACTAATCCCTTCTTTCTGGAATATACCATGGCAACATATGTAAAAATACTAATAGCATTTCACTGGCTATTTTATCTCTAGGAAGCTAACCTAAGAAAGCAATGTGATGTTGATAGATGTTCACTTCATTGTTATTTATAATGTAAAGAATCAGAATATCTTCCTAAATGTTCATCAGTAAGAGAGTACTTAACAATGATACCTCCATAAAAAAATATTAATATGCGTATAGTAAAGAGATATTGTCAAGTAAACTTAATACGAGAAAATGCTTACAATTTAAAGAATTAAAAACAGGCTATGAGACTATATTTTATACATGATATGATCATAATTATGTTTTTTAATTATTAGAAGATACATCAATTAAAATATAATCCTGAGTTGTCTGTCTTCATATTTTCCTATATTTTTCCAAGTTTTCTATAAGAACCTGAATTATTTTTATAATCAGAAAAAACCCTTATTTTAGTTCTTTTCCATTGATCTCTTAATTCCACTTCAGAGACTCTATCTTAAAGATATACTCCAAAATATTTTTTAAAAACCATTAAATCAAAAAACATGATGGCCAATGTGAAAAAATAAAAACTTCCTAAATGTCTGACAGTAGGTTGAGTAGAAAGATTATAATATAGTTACATGATAAGATATTAGAAAGCCACTAAAATTACAATTTTGTGAGTTTTTGACAATAAAAACCATATATATTAATGTTAAGTAAACAATTACTACATAATATTGTATATATGGTATAAATAGTCATAATTGTAATAACAAATGTTCCAAAATGCTAACTGTGGTTTAATCTTTGAATGGTAAAACTATCAAGGTCTATTTATTTTTATTACTTTATTTTTCAAATGTTCAAACACAAATGTATCTAACATTTATAACTGGATACTAATAAATGAACTTTTATCATTTAAAAACCTTTCTTTGGGTATTAGTCCACTGTTTGGCATTGTCTTTCCTGCATAACTCACACCGGTAATGTACTCTCCAAGACTTATATTTCATTGAAAATGATAAAAACTTAAAGACAATTGTGATGCAGTCTGATTGTAGAAAACTTTTAGATTTTCATAATTTTCCCCACTCTTTTAATGTTATCTTTCCTCCTTTTTAATCTACATCTTTTGTGACTTGCCTTCATTAAGTCTTCTAAAGAATTAACTTCGTTTTTTTTAAGAAAGAACTCTTTCTGTCACTAATATTTAATCCATTTTCATAATACTTAATTACTTTCTGTTGATAACGTCAAGTTCAACTTGTATAACACAGGTTTGGGAACAGACACAACTAACTCTTGGTAAGCATCCGACTCAGCTGGGAAGTGAAGGTGCCGTGGCATATCAGAGAGTAGCTCAAGCCTTTATGGAGATCAGGTGCAGCGGGCAACAGCATGTTTACAGGGAAGCAGGGAGCATGAATTAAATTGGCCACTGAAGTGACAAGCTCATTGAATCTTTAGTCCCAGTGCTAGATACGATATGATAGGATACTATACGATATTATACTATGTATTAATACTATAGATACAATAAAGATGGCTAAGACTCATGCACTGTTTAGTTAGCATCCCCATTGACACCTGAGGTCAGGCTGAAGCCCCTTCATTTGCTCACTCCCTATGATTGAGCAACATATGTGAGACTCCTCTGAGACTATTTTAAATTTAAGAATGAAATTGGACATAAATGTAGAGATGCTCACCTAATTAGTCATTAGAGAAATACAAATTAAAACCCAGTGAGATACCACTACCCACCTGTTAAGATAAGTACATTTTTTAAAAACCTGACAATATCAAATGCTGGTGAGGATATGTAACTATAGGAATTTTCATACATTGCTAGTGGGAATGCAAATAGTACAGCTGCTTTGGAAAACAGTTGGCAGTTTTATACAAAATTAAACATATACTTACTATATGACTCAGCAAGTCCACTCCTAGGTATTTTACAAAGAGAAATAGAAATGTAAGTCTATATGAAAATACATATTTAAATGTTTGTAGTGACTTTATTCATAGCAGTCCCAAATCAACACAATTATCCATCATCTGTGAGTGGATAAACAAGCTGTGGTATATCCATACAACAGAATACTACTCTGATCTTAAAAGGAAAGAATTACTGATACATGAATACCAAATGAATTATACTAAGTGAAGGAAGCCAGACTCAAGTAAGGGCCGACTTATGTGACATTCTAGAAGACGTGAACCATCAGAACATTGATCTGGTTTCCTGGGGTTTCAACGGGAGATGTTAGAAGAGGCAGACAGACACAGAGACAGACAGACAGAGAGACAGAGAAGGAGAGGGAGAGAGATCTGAATTGGTATCCCATTAATTGCAGCAATTTTTCTACTTCAGTTTCATCTATCAATAAAATTATGCTTAAGTCTAAACTCTACATTCCTTTTAGAGTCCTAAATGAGCCTCAAGGGAATATGGGAAGCATACTTGTTTTATAACCAGAGAGGCTGAGTTACACTTCATCCAAGAAGCTATGTAGGATGTAGCTTTAATCTCTTTTTTAGGGGAGAAATTAATGGCCTAGTCTTTTAGAGCGTGAATAAGTAAGAAGGTTTTGAATTTCTAGGCTCTTTGGAGGGTTGGGTCTGATAGGTTAAATACTGACTAAATAAAGGGCAAAAGTTACAGAGTTACTAATAGGCTGATTAAAGTCTCCATGGTTACTAAATAAATTTAATTTTGCCAGGTGAATTTTAGACATATATTTTATTACGAGATAAGTAACTAATACTAGTATTTTAACTTTTTTAAAAAACTTAAAAAGTGTAATTACTAAAGTCATCCTGAATGTATTCTCATTGTAAAAAAAATCTAAAGATGTAGAGATCATCTTCTCGACCTCACCCCACCAACTGAGTCTGGTTTGCAGAGGCTACCACTGTTAGCAGGTGATCGTGTATCGTTCTAGGTTGCCCTTTGCGTTTTCAAATACATGTTTGTATTTGTGAGTGCATTATTTAATATTTATGTACCCTTTTACTTCTTTTATGTAAATGTACACATTTATACAAATGCATATGTAAGTCTGTTTTGTTTATGTCTCTTAATATTGATGATATTGAGCAGAGGATGCATTGTTACCCAGCACACTTGTAACCGTTGACAATGTGCTGTGGATGTATTTCTGTCACTGTACATAGATTTCTCCCATTCTTTTAAACTATGTAGAGTTTTTTATAGTGTGGTTATATTATAATTTTTATTTGTAAGTTACTAGTTTTATCTGAAAAATTAGTATGTGAACATGATAAAACAAATTTCAAACAGTACAAAATGTAAGTGATGGAAAGGGAGTCTTCCTCTCACTCCAGACCCTGATAGATTTATAGTCTTCTTATCAGATCCCTGTGTAAACATGCAAAGGCATCCCATGAATATATAATAATATATATATATATATACACACACACATAAACATATACATATATACACACATATATGGATGTGATATGCTTTATATATAGCATTGTATCTGCGGTATATTTCCTTTTCTGTGAAAAATACTTGTGTGTGTATATGTATGTGTAGTGTGTAGGGTATCACATATATTATATAAATATATAGTTTATTGTATAAATATAACAAAGATTATATATAATCCTTTTGAAAACTAGAGTATACACTATACCCTCTGAACTTTGCTTTCATTAGTAATGTATCTTGCAACTTGTTCGATATTAGCACACATAGATACACTCATTCTTTCATACAACTACATAATATTTTCATACAGATATATCAACATTTATTCTATTCTCTTCCAATGAATGGACATATGTGGTGTTCCCCATCTTCTTCTATTAACATGTAACATTCCAGTGATTTTTTTGAAATTACAATGTTGCATATGTGAATAAAAATTCCTAGAGGGGCCATAATTTATGCACCCATTCTCCTACTGACATTTGGTTAATTCCAATATTTTATTATAAAAGTGCTCCAGCATACATCCCTCCACATAGTTCTTAGTGTACATGTATGACTGTTGCTTTAGGGAAAATATCAGAGTTGGAATTGTGGAAGCTTCATTAAAATTTAATTTAAATAGATACTTCCAATTTGTCCTCCAAAAAAACTCTATTGCTCCCACCAACAGGAAATGAACAAGTTTTACCCATACACTTGCCATCACATAAAATATTTTTTGATAACTTGATGAATGGAAAAAAATGATCTTTAATGCTAGTTTTCATTTTAATTTTCCTAACTTCTGATGCGTTTGAACATGTTTTCATTTGTTTATGTTATTTGGAATTTTATTTTCTGTAAGTCATTTGTTCCTGTACTTAGACTAAGTTTTACTGAGTTGTTTGCTTTTTGTTGCTATACAGAAATTCTTCACATATTTTGGATATTGTTACTCTGTATTCTATGTACATTGTAAATATGTTTTCCCAGCTTTGCTATGATTTCTTTTAACAGAGGTTTTAAAATTTTGATTTAGTCAAATTCACCCACTTTTTCCTATATAGATTTTTATTTTATGTCTTGTTTAAGGATGTCTTCTGTACATTCTCCTCCTTTATTTACTTCTAACACTTTTCTTTTTAACTGTTACTGCTTTAATCCATCTGTAACTTATTTTTGTGGGTCATGTGAGGTAGTGATCTAACTTTTTTTAAATGGACGGCTAATCTTCCAACACAATTTGTTGATATACACTTTCCACATTGACCTAAAATTCTACCACTACTATATATTTCCACACATACATGTGTCTGTTTCTGAATTCCCTCTGCTGTTTCATTGATCTATATTTTCCTGAACCAATACCAATGATGTTATAATTACTAAGCTTTTAAAAATATTCTGAAATCGGCTGCATTTCTTAACACTAACAGTAAAATATCAGAAAAGGAATGTAAAAAAAAAAAACCTTTTAAAATTGCACCCCCAAAAATAAAATATTTAGGAATAAAGCTGACCAAGGAGGTGAAAAACTTGTACACTGAGAACTATAAAATGTTAATAAAGGAAATTGAAGATGATTCAAAGAAATGGAAAGATATACCATGCTCTTGGATTGGAAGAATTAATATTGTTAAAATGGCCATACTACCCAAAGCAATCTACAGATTCAGTGCGACCCCTACCAAATTACCTGTGGCATTTTCCACAGAACTAGAACAAATAATCCTAAAATTTATATGGAACCATAAAAGACCCAGACTTGCTAAAGCAATCCTGAAGAAAAAGAACAAAGCAGTAGGCATAACAATCCCAGACTTCAGACAATACTACAAAGTTACAGTAATCATAACAGCATGGTATTGGCACAAAAGCAGACATATGGATGAATGGAACAGAATAGACAGCCCAGAAATAAACCCATACACCTACAGTCAATTAATCTTTGACAAAGGAGGCAAGAATATACAATGGAAAAAAAGACAGTCTCTTCAGCCAGTGGTGTTGGACAGCTGCATGTAAATCAATGACGTTAGGACACACCCTCACAGCATACACAAAAATAAACTCAAAATAGCTTAAAGACTTAAACGTAAGACATGACACCATAAAACTCCTGGAAGAGATCACAGGCAAAACATTCTCCGACATAAATCGTACCAATGTTTTCTTAGGTCAGTCTCCCAAGGCAATAGAAATAAACACAAAAATAAACAAATGGAACCTAATCAAACTTACAAGCTTTTGCACAGAAAAGGAAACCATAAACAAAACGAAAAGACAACCTACAGACTGGGAGAAAATATTTGCAAGTGATGCGACCAACAAGGGCTTAATTTCCAAAATATACAAACAGCTCATACAACTCAACAACCAAAAAATGAACAACCCAATTGAAACATGGGCACAAGACCTAAATAGACATTTCTCCAGAGAAGAAATACAAATGGCCAATAGGCACATGAAAAGATGCTTAACATTGCTAATTATTAGAGAAATATAAATCAAAACTACAATGAGGTACCACCTCATACTGGTCAGAATGGCCATCATTAAAATGTCTACAAATAATAAATGCTGGAGAGGGTCTGGAGAAAAAAGGAATCCTCTTACACTGTTGGTGGGAATGTAAATTGATACAGCCATTATGGAGAACAGTATGGAGGTGCCTCAGAAAACTAAAAATAGAATTACCATATGATCCAGCAATCCCACTTCTGGGCATATATCCAGAGAAAACTATAATTCAAAAGGACACATGTAACCCAATGTTCATTGCAGCACTCTTTACAATATCCAAGACATGGAAGCAATCTAAATGTCCATCGACAGATGAATGGATAACGAAGATGTGGTACATATATACAATGGAATACTACGCAGCCATAAAAAAGAAGGAAATAATGCCACTTGCAGCAACATGGATGCAACTTGAGATTATCATACTAAGAGAAGTAAGTCAGACAGAGAAAGACAAATACCATATGATGTCACTTATATGTGGATTGTAAAATATGACACAAATGAACCTATCTATGAAGCAGAAACAGACTCAGGGAGATAGAGAACAGACTAGTGGTTGCCAATGGGGAGGGAGTTGGGGATGGATGGAGTGGGAGGTTGGGGTCAGCACACGTAAGCTATTATATACAGAATGGATAAACAACGAGGTCCTACTGTATAGCACAGGGAACTATATTCAATATCCTATGATAAACCATAATGGAAAAGAATATAAAAAAAAAGAATCTATCGCTTTGCTGTACAGCAGACATTAACATAACATTGTAAATCAACTATACTTCAATAAAAAATTTAATAAGAAATATTCTGAGATCAGGGAAAAGAAGTTGCTGCCCTTTCCCTCCAAAATATCCTACTTAAAAAATTCTTGGTTTTTATTTTGCATTTTCTCTCTTTCATATGAATTACAGAGTTAACCTATCAAATATCATTTAACAAACCCTATTGGTATATTAATTGGAGTTGCCTTGGATTTAAGGAATAATTACAGCGAGTACTGTCAGCATTTAAACAGCAAATTATTCCACATAATCATAATTTTTAAGAATGTGGGTAAAGAATTTCCATATTAGTTGAGGAAAAATATATGATCAGGTTTATACTTGGATTCTTTCATTTTGTACTCCATCTTTCAGTAAACTTTTCAACACAGTTCTACATGCTTCTCACCCACAGTATCCACTGAGTAGGAATCAATTATAATGCAACTCTATTTTCAACTAGAAATGAGTCTGGGAAAAGAGACATTTGTAACTACCAGTTCAAAACTGGTCTACTTTTCCTTGTTGCTCCAGTGCTTAACAAAATATCTGTATTATCAGTTTACTGGGAGTTGAACTCAAAGACGTGTTTTCTCAGCCTTGTACCGGAAAAACATATTAATCTAGACTTCACTATTTTAGGATTTGGTGGTAATTCAGCTTTAGCTGGACAGATGATTCATTTTTGCCCTACTTCAAAAGAAAGGTTTACTTAGCAAATTAATAGTGTAAATAGACAGTGAGCATGTTTAAGCTACTTGGAACACTGTTTTTAAGGGCTTTAGCAAATTAATTTTATGCAAATAGTGTTGTTAATGCTATTGCTGCTAATCTGTTCATTAAAGCCAGAGGTAGCCAACTTTATTTTGGCAATTAGTTGAAGTTACTCTATGTATTAAAAAGCACTAAACCGCATTTCTCTTAAAATGTACTATAAATTTAGACTTTTCATGAATTTAGACTTTCCCCCATGACATAAGTATGAAATGATGAACTAGGAATTTTGTCTTTGGCGGTTCGGGGGAGCTGGCACTGCTGGGAACTATTAACATAAAGTATCACAAGTCCTTTGACTTCAGGAAAAATGTATTTGGTCAGCTCATACCTGTAATTCAAAGACTCACCTGGAGGGAAGAGTATTGTTGTCCCTCTGACCGAAAGAAGCAAGGAGACTGCATTGGTCTGTCTTTCAAAGACAGAGAAGAATCGCCATGACTTAATCAGACAATGATGCGCCCTGATCCATTATCAAATGTCAGGTTGCTGTTGCAGTCAACTTCTTTCCCTTCTCCAGAAACGCCATGTTGTCTGATAGTGTTTGGAATGAGAGACATAGCAGGTGGCAACTATCGATGTGACCTTTTGGGTTATCTACAGGACACTGAGTGCATTTAAAGCGATAAAGTTGACATTTGTGGTTATGATCATTCATAGTCTTGTCATCTGTCCATTGATCTAAGACATTGGTCACATCAATGTCTAGAAGCCCAGTGATAAATGTGACATCTGACTGATTGGCCAAAGCTCCAGTGAATTTTGCCATTTATTATTATAATTATTGTTGAGTCAATTTTTCTTTTATGGGGGTGTAGGGTAGTGAGCTGTCAAAAAGAAAGACACAGCTGCCTAATGTCATGGCAAGCTATAGGCAATATTTTTATGTAGAAAAAGGTTGTCTTTCAGCACCCATACCTGCTTCCTTTTCTGTTTCCTCCATAACACAATTTTTCAAATGATTAAACTTATGATATTTTTTTGGTGGGGAGGTCACATTATACCAGATGCTTTATATACTTTATTTTCTTTTTATTACCAGGTGTATTTGTTTCCTATTGCTGTGTAACAAATTATCCCCAGTTTAGTGGCTTTAAACAACAAACATCTATTATTAACCAGTGTCTGTGGTCAGGAATCCTGATGCAGCTGACTGGACACCTCTGCCCAGGATTCCTCAAAAGACTGCAGTCAAGATGTCAGCCCAGAAGCTCTGACAAGGCTCTACTCCAGGGGACAGCTTGGGGCAGATCTGCTTCCAAACTCACTCACATGGCTGTTGGCAGCCTCTGCTCCTTCCTGACTGTTGGCTGGAGACATCGGTTCCTCACCACATGGGCCTCTCCACAGGGTGGCTCACAACAAGACAGCTGGCTTCCCTTACAGCAGTGAGCTAGCAAGAGAATGCGAGTTCAAGTTGGAGAGGGAAGCCACAGCCTCTGTAACCTAAACTCAGGAGTGACAACCCCTAACTTGGTGAGAAGTGAATCACTAGGTCCAGCCCACACTCAAGAGAAGGGATCATGTAAAATTGAATACGATGAGGCAAGGCTCATTCAGGACCATTTTACAGGCTGCCTTCAACGCCAGGGTAAATGGATAAGGTAGGTATCACATAGATGTTTTAGAGATAAGGCATCGGAGATTTCCAGCTACTTGTGTAAGAACACATAGCTACTATTCTGGAACAGAGATTTGAATCAGATCATTCTGCTGCTCTCCATGTCTGTACTCACTTCGTAATACTGCCTCTCCAGATTAGGGACATACTACTCATCCTCAGGTGTGCCAGAAAACAAGTCCTGCTTGTCTCAGGAAAAAGGTAAAACAAACACATTCTGGCTGCTAAGACTTACTCCCAGGACCAACGTACTAAAGTTTAAAAATCAAACCTTCAGGAGTTTGGGGTTAACATATATACACTAGTATATGTAAAATAGATAATCAACAAAGAACTACTGTGTAGCACAGGGAACTCTACTCAATATTCTGTCATAACCTAAATGGGAAAAGAATCTGAAAAAGAATGGATATATGTATATGTAATATAACTGAAACACTTTTCTGTACACCTGAAACTAACACAACATTGTAAATCAACGATACCCCAATATAAAATAAAAGTTAAATTAAAAAAAAATTAAAAATTAAATCAGATCAAACCTTCAGAGTTTAACATAACTGACTTTGCTCCACCACTGGCTTTATCACTCACTAGCTCTGTGATTTTTATTCATGATTCTTAATATCTCTGATCTTCATTTTTATCTAATCTATCAAACTAAAATAAAATCACCTATTTCATAGAACTCTTTAAGATCAAAGGAGATAATATGTGTAAATGATACCTAACCTATACCTAATATAGATACATTAATATATATATATGCCTAGTGTATAATTGGTGCTCAAATAGTTTCCTTGTTCCCTATACCCCACCCTACTGCAATCATTCAACAGACGGAAACATTAGTATTTTCTTTAAACAAAGGAGCTTTTCTTGAGCTATAAAAATCACTTAGATGGCTACCATTGCCTATGCATACCATCAAACATTTAAAGACATTCCATTCCATTGGTGAGAATTTTAAACTTCTTTACCGAAAACCTTCACTCACAGTTGGAGACATATGCTAAGGCACCAGGATGGGAGAGAGCTGGGGACTGTACTAGGATCAGCTGGGTCATATATAAGGGTTGGTGCCTATGGAGGGGAAAGGTGTTCTAGATGAGAAATTAATCTTAATTTTAGTGTTGTTTTTGTCTCCCTCTCCCCCATGTATCTCTGAATTGAATCCCATGAATTGAATACCCCTGCTGTTAAGACAGAAACACATGTCCTACCCCATCCAGTACGTTTCTCGTATCTACCCCAGTCTACTGTTATACTGAATTCTTCTGATTCTTACTGAACCCATAAAATCCAGTTCTTTGTGATACAACTCTGCTGTCCCCAATGTCACAAATCATTCCAAAGGCCAGACTCACAAAACACCAAAGGTGTGGAAGTGAATGAATATAGAGGAGCAATTTCTGTTTCCTCTCTGTATATACTTTTTGTGAGCACAGACATTTCTTGCAGATATTTTGTTACCAAACATTTGATAAAGTGTATTTCGTTCTGCAGCTTATCTGAAAATGAGAATGTTGTTGGTGCTGGATGATTTCACACACCTAAGTGTTAGGAGATTAGCTGCAATGTATCCTCGGACAGCTTATGATCATTGATTTTTTTCTTAAGCTGGTTTTTCAGGAGAAATGGTGGTTGGCTCCATTGTCCCCACCGACTTATGGACAACAGACACCCTGTGCGTTTTTAAAAGGGACTTGGGTACTAACTCATGTCTTCTTCAAACTGTCATGAATGCAACACTAATTAAATCAGATTAACTGACATTTATAAAGCAACTACTATGTGAAAAGCTCTGGGCTAAATATTTTCATCTGTATCATTTAATACACCAACCCTATGAATTATCATTTTTTAAATTCAGGGGATAAACTTAAGGAGATTAAATAATTTTCCCTAGGTTATGTGGATAGTAACTTACAGAGCCAAGATTAGAACTTATATCTTCTGACTCCAAGTAAAATGCTCTTTCCCTTCTATGTCAAACTTGGAAAGTGTGGCCCCATTTTTAATGTTTCCCATTAATTACATAGGAAAAGTATATTTCAGATGACATTGATTCTTCATTCATATTCCAAGGAAGTCCTTTTAAAAGTCTTATTGTTTTGCAGGTACTTAAATTTCAAGTACTCTGCCCATTTCCTTACCCAAATTGCCTGCCATTAGAACCACAAGATTAACATTCAAGGGTGAGGTGTTCTCTAGGATTGGAACCAGTCATGGCGGGGAAAAAGAAAACATAGCCAACTCTTGACTAACTAAGATAAGAGGGGATATGGATTGTGTGCATAAGTGAAGCCTGTAATGAATCCTAATTTTTTTTTTTTTTTGCAGTACACGGGCCTCTCACTGTTGTGGCCTCTCCCGTTGTGGAGCACAGGCTCCGGACGCGCAGGCTCAGCGGCCATGGCTCACGGGCCCAGCTGCTGCGCAGCATGTGGGATCTTCCCGGACCGGGGCACGAACCCGCGTCCCCTGCATCTGCAGGCGGACTCTTAACCACTGCGCCACCAGGGAAGCCCTCCATTATTATTTTTTTTAATGCCCTCATTATTCCCAAACAAATCCTTCTTCCTTTCTTCATCAGTGTTTCTTTCCTGCTCCAACCGCTTTTTTTTCCCCTCACAGACAATACCCTGACCACCACAGAAACTAGCAGTAATAGAATATCTGATTGAATATAAACATTCAATACTTAACACTTACTAGTTTTTCTTGTCTTGGCTCAGTAGTGCCTATGTGACATTTTATCTCCCTGGGCTTCGGTTAACGCAACTGTAAAATGAACGTGCTTGGGCTACATCATTCCTATGATCCCTTCCAGTCCAGGAAAAGTCAAGGATCCTGTGGCTCTACTGGCATAGGATCTGATAAAAATGTTGTCGGGAAATCCCATTCTTCTAACCTCAAAGTGGTGAACAGATATGTCTATTCCTAAAAGTGACACGGAGGCTCCACCTGCCCTCTGCCAACTGCTAATGGAAACCCAATTGTCTAGCCACCTTGCGGCCCTAAAGGGTGAAAAGAAATTGCTCCACGGTTGGACTTACACATAATCAATTCTCAATTAGCTGAACCAGGAAGGTATAATGGCATGGATAAATACGGAATACAATTAATTAAAACCCACTCATATTTAGTTTCGGTAGTGTTGCACATTTTGTGGAGCACCGATTTCTGCATAATTTCATATTCTTCTGTTAAAAAATCACACATCTGTATATTCTGATGCATCCAGAAAAGAACTCAAGCTGGAAGAAACTAGCCAAGAAATGGTCGTAATTAATCCTCAGGCAGATAACTGAGAATGTAACTTCATCCACCATATTCTATCAAAAAGGACTTGGAGCGGTTGACCGAACTATATATGACACCATGTATTTAAGAATTTATCTTATTCTGTTTAAACAAAACCTCGTGCCGGGGCAACTGACACATTCAGTGAGGTTTATTTGTCTTTGGGAAGTTTGCAACTAGTCAAGATGGACCCTTAGTATGTGCAAAACTTTTACAAATAAGGATAATAACAGCTCCCCTGCTGTATCAATAAATCACCACAGTTCCTATGTGAGGGACTGACAGCAGCTGTCAGTTCAGAGTTTCTTTGAAATGCCTTATAAATACCATCAAAAGAGCCAGATTGTTCTTTAACTGCCTTGTTATCCTAATGAAATCACTCTGCTTGCTAATCTTTGCTCCAGACACCACCAAGGTTGGGCCAAGGAAGCCCCATCTCCCCAAATGACTCTAAACACCAAGTTTGGATGACAGATTCATGATTGGATCTGCCTCCCCGTTAATTTATTTGCAGGAGACACCTGTGCCAGTAACCTCGTTAGGGCTTGGAGCTTGTCCCTAGAAAGGCATGCCTTTCCTCTCACTGAACCCGCTTCCCATAATTCTTAATTACTCTCTATTGCCTGGTGGGGAAAAGGCACATGACATGGAAAATTTTATAGGGTCTAATCATTAACCAGCTCTGTTCTTGTGTGGAGTTCGAGTATTAGAGAAAAATGGCCTGTCTCGATCCCCCTAGCTACTTTCAAAATCGTTGGCCAAAGGAATTTTCCACGTGCATTTTCTGCTTGAGAGCCGCTCCCTCAAAGATAACAGCAGACGCTTTCAGAGCCCTTAACTTTGTGTCAGGTGCCGCTCGAAGCCCTGTACGTAGAATTCATTTGATTCCCCAGCAGCTCCATGAGGGAAAATATTGTTATTATTCTAATTTTACAGATAAGAAAACTGAGTCACAGGGAAGCATCACTTGGCCAGGTGGTAGAGCCAGGATTCACAGCCAAGGGGTCTGGCTCTTACACTTATGCCCTTCCTCCATTAGTAAAGAGACTTCATGAAAGAGAAAAACAACTTGTGAACATAGCCTTCTTGGTGTTTGAACATTTACCCAAGCCATATTGGGGATAAAGGGAGCTCTGAGATATCCCTCCAGCATCACAAAACCAAACTGATCAGCAGTAAATATTCCCACTTAATTCCAGCACACAAAAAATCTGTTTTATGTATTAGCTCTTGCCCTCCAGTCCTGTGGTTCCCAAACTTGGCTGCACAGTGGAATCACCTGGAAAGCTTTAAAGAATCCTGAACCCCAGCCCCCCATCACCCACTCTCCTGTCTACCTCTAGCTCTATTTATGTGTCTCTACCACCTACCTCTAGCTCTGTCTGTCTCTATTATCTATCTCTATGCATTATTCATCTATCTGTCTACCTATTATGTATCATGACACACCGTCAGACCATAGTAATGCTATGAACCAAACTGAAAACGGGAAGAATAGGGCTTGATGGAGGGAGGTGTCATTTTAAAGAGGGTGTCGTTTCTGAGGGGGTGACGTTTGAGCAGAACCTTAATTGAAGTGAGGCAGCGAGCCTTGCCGGTATCTGGCAGAGTTAATGTTCCAGGCAGAAGAACAAGTGCAAAGGCCCTGAGATGGGATGATACAAGCTTACTTTGTAGAAGAACCAGGAGCTCAGGGAGGTTCGAGTGCACGTGAGTGAGGTGGAGACTGGGAGGGAGGATGAGATTGAAGGGGTGGCCAGACACCAGATCATGGGAGGCCTTGCAGATCATGGTGGAGAGCCTGGATTTTATTCTGAGTGTATAGGAGCCCTTGGACTTTATCGAGCAGGAGAGTAGCATGGCCTTCCTTACATTATAGAAAGATCACTCTGGCCGTGTGTGTGCGAGATGAACTGTGAGGGGGGGAGCAAATATAGAAGATGGGGACTAATGAGGACATGTATGTAGTGGTCCATGAAGAAGAGACTATTGACTTAGGTGGGGCGGGGTGAGAGGTGAAGGAGGGAGAAAGGATACGGGACTTGTGACAGATTGGACACGGGGCGAGAGGGAAAGTGGGGGGTTAAAGATGGCTCCTAGGGCATATGCCTGGAAAACTGAATAACATTTACAGAGGTTAAAAAAAAAAAAAGAGGACTGGAGAGAGGATGATGATGGAGTGGGACCGGCCTTTTAGACATCCAAGTGGGACTGTCAAGTGGACAGTTTCGTCTGGAGCTCACGAAAGAAGTGAAGCATGGAGATGGAAATCTGGAATTCATCAGCATACAAATAGGTGATTTCTGAATGCTTTACAAACCTCCTAAATCACATTTTAAAAAATATATTCACTGCTGAACTATTTTGCTAATGCATATTTCTAAGTGCTTTAATCAAACCTAAATGTGACCCAAAACATTATGAATCATTTGTAGGCACCTAGATTCTCCTAGTTCCCTCCCAACTTTGAAGTAAATATATTTCCCATTCAAGTTCCAACCCATTTTTTTCCATGTCAACTTCAAATTCTTTCCTTATCTCCTCTTACCTTTTTTTTTTTTTTTTTTTTGGTGGTACGTGGGCCTCTCACTGCTGTGGCCTCTCCCGCTGCGGAGCACAGGCTCCGGACGTGCAGGCTCAGCAGCCATTGCTCACGGGCCCAGGTGCCCCGCGGCATGTGGGATCTTCCCGGACCGGGGCACGAACCCGTGTCCCCTGCATTGGCAGGCGGACTCTCAACCACTGCGCCACCAGGGAAGCCCCTCTCCTCTTATCTTTACTAGACTATTCCCGCTCCCTCCAAGTGGAATGATTTCAGAAGGGGATTTTCTTTTACAAAGCCACTAAAATCCTTCTGTGTGAGTTGAGCTATGAATGCCTGGGGATCGGGGTGGTTCAGTGAACTAATAACTGCTTCCTCACCTCTGGGATCCACGTTCTAATATAGCATTTGATTAAAGTGGCTCTAAATCATCCTGATTATCATTGCCCTTATTATAAAGTGCACACCACTCTAATTTGTGTCAAGATACTTTAAGAAGTTTTTTATCATTCATGCAACTGCCTGCCCATGAAATGCTCATTAGATTTGCTCTCTTACATCTTCTACATCTGAGTGCATATGTGTGAATGGCCCGATGAGAGACAGGGATTTGGCCGCCCTTCGTTTAATGTACAGCCTGTAAGTGGAAATGCACCAACTCCTCAAAATAGTCAAGGACTATCTCTGTTTGACTATTTCCTCCTTCTCTTTTTCTTTTTTTTCTGCATGAGGTATATTAAGTGTGCTCTATGCTTTATTGCTAAAAAGGAATCTCAAGAAACAGAAACTGACAATGATCTACCATTACAATTCATTTCTAGACTATTTTCAAATTTGACCCAATCTTTGAGAGGAAGCAAAGACGCTGATGACAGATGAAAGACTGAAATTAATTCTAACTGAAATGAAAAATTATAGATATAGAGGTAAAGTCTTACACTGAGATTCAAAGATCAATGACATGAATGGAGCAAATAGGTGGAGTCTTGCTTGATAACTCTGAAAATATTTGGTGGAGGACATGCATTGGCCCAAGCTCTAAATGGGCTAATAGCATTAGAAAGCAGCTAGATAGCACCAAGAAACAAGCTTCATTAAGGAAAGCACAGTGTTCAGATCAAGGGATGCAAATGTCCATTTGGCCAAACTATGTCTGGATTTGATTGGTACCACAAAACACTGACAAAGTAGGGTCACTGAATGAAAAATGTGATAGTACTGAAAATCACATCATGTAAAAGTGGATGTCTTCAGCCTGTGGATGAAGTAGCAGTAGGAGTGGGGGACTTTGGGGAAGTTAGAGTGTGACAGTTGTCTTTAAATATTTGAAGGACTATGAACAAAAGATGGATTTGCCTCTGTTTAATCTAATTGTAGAGGACAGACCTAGAAACAATAAGAAGTTGTACGACTGTGGTTCTTAACCCTAGCTTAGCTGCCCCTCAGAATCATCTGTAGAGTTTTTAAGATTAAGATTCCTGGACCTGGTTCTGATGAATATAGGGGCAGGACAGGAATAACGATGCAGACGTAGAGAATGGACTTGAGGACGTGGGGTGGGGGAAGGGTAAGCTGGGACGAAGTGAGAGAGTGGCATGGACATATATACACTACCAAATGGAAAACAGATAGCTAGTGGGAAGCAGCCACATAGCACAGGGAGATCAGCTCAGTGCTTAGTGACCACCTAGAGGGGTGGGATAGGGAGGGTGGGAGGGAGATGCAAGAGGAAGGGGATATGTGGATATATGTATATGTATAGCTGATTCATTTTGTTATACAGCAGAAACTAACACACCATTGTGAAGCAATTATACTCCAATAAAGATGTTAAAAAAAGATTCCTGGGCCTGGGACTTCCCTGGCGGTCCCGTGGTTAAGACTTTGCCTTCCAGTGCAGGGGGTGAGGGTGCTATCCGTGTTTGGGGAGCTAAGATCCCACATGTCTCGTGGCCAAAAAACCAAAACATAAAACAGAAGCAATATTGTAACAAATTCAGTAAAGACTTTAAAAATGGTCCACATCAAAAAAAAATCTTCAAAAAAAAAAAAAAGATTCCTGGGCCTGGTCCTTATTGATTCTGATTCAATGGCTCTTGGGTGGTGCCTGGTAATCTGTAGTTTTGAAAGCGTTTTATGGAGAATGGTGCTCACCATGGTTTGAGAACAACCCTAAGGAGGCAAAGGTCACTTTCATATAAGAGCTAATTTTCTAATAATTTCTGCTATTCCAACGCATTCACTGAAGTCAGTTTGCCCTGCGGAGGAAGTAAGCCCCTTATTATTAGAAATGTCCAAGTAGTCACGAAATAGTGAAGGGAAGATTTATCCTTTAAGAGCAGGTTGTGTTCGGTGACCTCAGAAGCCACCAGACACTTTAAGGCCCTGTAAGCTCTGTGAGGGCAGGAATGGTATGTGTATGCATTTCTCCCCAGGGTTTGGGACATTGTAGGTGCTCAAATACCTGCTAAGTATTAAATGAATGAATGCATGCAAGTACCCTTCAGCCAGCAAGTTACAGGGAAAACTATTTTTTTTTTGATACTTATCATGTGGTTTGTTTGTATGTATTTATGCATTTATTTTGGCTGCGTTGGGTCTTCATTGCTGCGCACGGGCTTTCTCTAGTTGCGGTGAGCAGGGGCTACTCTTCGTTGTGGTGCGCAGTCTTCTCACTGCAGTGGCTTCTCTTGTTTGGAGCATGGGCTCTAGGCACGCGGGCTCCAGTTGTGGCTGGGGGGCTCTAGAGCGCAGGCTTAGTAGTTGTGGCGCACGGGCTTAGTTGCTCTGCGGCATGTGGGATCTTCCTGGACCAGGGCTCAAACCCCTGTCCCCTGCATTGGCAGGCAGATTCTTAACCACTGCACCACCAGGGAAGTGGCCGGAATCTGGTTAATGGAATCTGATAATGGAAAGTTCCAATATATAGACCCAATGTCAAAATCAGCTAAAACATAAATTATGACATTATGACAGGACAATACAACATGAAAATGGTTTTCCGAGACAGAAAATAAAACACAAAGTAATGCAGACAACTGGTACCATTTTGTAGCAGTATCTATGCCTATCACATTCCCCAGGCTCACAGCTAGCTTCAACTTCCACCCTCCAAGCATCTGCTCTAAGCCAGACTCCAGCTTTAATTTCTCTATTTGCCTGCTCTTTTGAGTTTCCAAGATCCTTAGTATCTGTTCCCTTCCGAAAAGGACTATACAGGGCTTTAAAATTTTTTTAAGCTCAAGATTCCTTGATTCTAGCTGGAAGAAACCGCAACACGTTTTAGAACCAGAAAGATTTTCTCACCATCCTCTATACCCACCATGTTTATTTCCACTTCTGTGATTTGTAACGGTTCTTTATCCTTTCCACAAATCCAAATGTCACCCATCTTTTAAGATTCAACTCAAACTACACCTTCCTCATGGAATTTTCCTGGACAACTCCAGAATTTGCTCATCTCTCCTGTCTCTGAACTCCTATAATATTTGTATTCTAATCTCACCATTTGTAGTTTAACCACCTCCTTTCTTATTTTGTTTTGTTTTTGCTGTACGCGGGCCTCTCACTGTTGTGGCCTCTCCCGTTGCGGAGCATAGGCTCCGGACGCACAGGCTCAGCGGCCATGGCTCACGGGCCCAGCCACTCCGCGGCATGTGGGATCCTCCCGGACCGGGGCACGAACCCGTGTCCCCTGCATCGGCAGGCGGACTCTCAACCACTGCGCCACCAGGGAAGCCCCACCTCCTTTCTTGAAATGTTGCCTAATAGCGTTGGAGAACCTTGGCTATATTATATTTATTGTTATTTTCTGGTGTTTGACCAGGACTACACACAGCATATTTCCTCGGAAAATGCATGCTTGTTGATTTCATGTAAGATTAAGTGCATCAATCTGGTTATGTTGAAAAAGCATCAAACACTGGATTTTTTTGGTAATTTCTACATGAAGAGAACAAAAATCCAACTTTCTGAATTATACACAGACTCAGAGAGCTCTGTGTGTGTGTGTGTGCGTGTGTGTGTGTGTGTGGGTATGTGTTTACATGTGCTGTGGTTATGCCCAGACTCCCCTGCCTTCCAGAAAGTTCCATGTCTAATTCTGACTCATCTCCATTCTCACCACAGGCCTCACTCTCACCCAGGGCTGCAGAAGATGATGAAGTCCAGCTTGTCAGGATTTGTTATTTGCTAGCGAACTATTCACACCTTTGACAGAGCTGTCAGATTTTTGTCTCCAAACCAAATGAGCTGATTTTCCTCCCTCCAGACTGGAGGGCAGTGCCTTAAATCAACTCTCAGAAGTAGTTCAGGTAAGTGACTATGTACCAACAAAAGCGAAAGGAGGGTAACTCTTCATCCATACTTTATCAGACTCCTAACAAAAGTGTCAGCACATTTTAAAAAATAATTTCATGTCCTTCCCTAAAGGGGAGCAATGGAGATGGTAAAGAGAAGCTGGAGGTCAGACCTAATATGCTAAAGAAATACCCTCAGAGACTTACAGAGCCCAATTTATCAAAGAACAAATAAGAAAATATTAGTAGTAGTTAATATTTATAAAGTTAAAATATACCATAAATAAGACAATATGATGTGAAAATAATAAACAGTACAAGATATATGAAAGTAAGTGGTAAAGAGGTAGAGGAAAGTGGATTCCCAAGTAAATACAGGCTCAGATCGAGGCTTCTAATCTTTAAAACATCATATAAAACATTACTTGCAATGATTTTTATTACTAATAGCTACAAGGTAAGCAGTAACTGGAAAATCTCATTTCATTTAAGAAAGATTTTATATAATGCTGCTCCTTAGGAATCTTCTGTAGGTTCATCTGGACTGATGGTAGAGTATTTTTTGTAGCACCTTCAGGGGCTAGGACAAGAAGTCAAGGGGGGAGACATATCATAGTTTATTATATATAAATGTTAAAGTCAAAAGTCAAGCTGACATGTTGCTAGGGGGAAGGTATCCTCTCTCTCTCTCTCTCTTTCTCTCTGAATTGAAGTGCATAAATATTTGAGTTTAAATATTTCACACGTCTTGTAATTTTGCCTCCACTCAGAGTATTATTTTTAATAAATAATTTTATAAAATAAAAATATCCAATAAGGGAACTCTTTAAAAAAAAAAGAGAAAGATTTGATGTGGGTAATTGTGGGAATAGAATCCTCCGTATGTCCACCCTCCCTGGCCATCTTTAAGCCAAAAAAACATTACTCTTGAGCTGGTAGCTCTCTGTGTTCCTAGACCAGCAGGGCCTGGAGGGTGGAGAGAGCTGGTGCAAGACTTTTTTCCTAGGTAATATTTGGCCTGTAGAACATAAACAAGAGAGAAGGGCAATGCTGGGTTGCATAAGCATTCTTGTAAGAGACACTGAGGAGTTCTGAACAAGTAGATTGATTCCTACCAACCCCCAAAACTGGGAGAGCACACACTTTTGAAATGGAAGAAATCTGGAACCATTTCTCAAGAAGGAATCGGCCACTTGCCCTCTAGTATATCACTGACTCACAGGGCAGGGGCTGCTGTTTCTCCAACCTATACGGAATTTCTAATGCTTAAACTACCCCAGAAGCAAGAGCTAAGCCTCAGGATGAATTCAACCATGACAACTCATTGGAGAAGATCAATAACCAGAGGGGAAAATTAAGCAGAATGCCCAGAACACGAACTAGAACTTTCAGGGGAGACAGAGGGCAACGAGGCTAGCTACTTAAGTGTATGAATAAAAACATATCAAAAGACTTAATTACGGCATAAAATTCTTTCTGGAAAAAAGACTTACCAGAATTGTAAAAGTCAGTAGATCCAGGAGCTCTAATATACAAATAACAGGAGTTCCAAAAGGAGTAGATGACAGAGAAGGAAAAATTAAGCACATAGAAGGAAAAAAGACTTTGGTCTGCATACTGAAAGTGTTCGTGAAGCTCTAGGCAGGCTTGATGATACAGGCACATATTTAGTGTACGGTAAAATTCCTGAACCCCAAGATGCACTTCTAAATATTTTAGGCTGAATAAGACAAGTTGCTTATAAAGAAGAAGAAGGAGAAGAAGGAGAAGAAGAAGGAGAAGAAGAAGGAGAATGAGAAGGAGAAGAAGGAGAAGGAGAAGAAGGAGAAGGAGAAGAAGAAGGAGAAGAAGACGGGAAGCAAAAGACCTCTCAGCTGCAGCACTGAAAACTAGAAGATTTTTGGAATAATAGCTATGGACTACTGGGTGTAAAGACTGTGACCCAAGAAAGTTATTCCCTGCTAAGATAATATTTACTTATCAGTATAAAAAATAAATTTGTAGATATGCAAGAGCTCAGAGAACTTTTCTTCCATGCACTTTATCTGAAGAAAGTACTCACAAAAAGGCTCTAGTGAAATAGCAAATGAGATAGACCAGACATTTTAAGATGGAAGATAAAGAAAAGATGCAAGTGATGAACAATAACACTGCAATATATACAGTTAAATCTAAACCATTAATGATAGAGTAACTAGCAACGTGTGATACAAATGCTAAATAATGATTTCTAAAATAGAAATGGGGCTTCCCTGGTGGCGCAGTGGTTGAGAGTCCGCCTGCCTATGCAGGGGACACGGGTTCGTGCCCCGGTCCGGGAAGATCCCACATGCAGCGGAGCGGCTGGGCCCGTGAGCCATGGCCGCTGAGCCTGCGCGTCCGGAGCCTGTGCTCCGCAACGGGAGAGGCCACAGCAGTGAGAGGCCCGCGTACCACAAAATAAATAAATAAATAAATAAAATAAATAAGAGCGCTAGGGAGCCACAGAAGAGTTTCTACGGGGTGCATGACCAGACTGGGTTACCGGCAGGTGAGGGAAGCCTGAATTTCCAGCAGAATTCTCTCATGTTGGAGGGCTGAGGCACTCTCTGAGGAAAAGGAAATGGGTGTGGTGCGCAGCAAGTCAGTCTCTGGCACGGATACATTACAAGCTATCTCGGTTTCTGTGAATAATGCAGCTGTGAACACGGGAGTGCCGCTTTCTCTTTTAGATCCTGATTTCACTTCCTCTGGACATCCAGTTGACCCTTGAACCTCATGGATTTGAACTGCGAGGGTCCACTTATACGCGAATGTTTTTGTTCAATGGTAAATACTACAGCACTTCGTAATCTGCTGTTGGTTGAATCGGAGGATTTGGAACTTCAGATATAGAGGGAGCGAGGCTAGGGAGGGCCGACTATAAGTTATAGGTTGATTTCCCACCGCATGGAGGGTTGCCCGTCCTGCCCCCCCAGCTCGTGTTGCTTGAGTCACCTGTATACCCAGAAGTGGGGCTGCTGGTTCATATCTTACTAATGATCGTTATCACGGGATTGTGAGATTTCAGGTGATTTTGACTTTCTTCACTTTCCTTTTATTGATTGGTTGGCTTTAAAAAAATTTTTCACAGTGAACAACTGTTTACATAATCAGAAAAAAAGGTGAAACCAGTTTTATTGTGGAGAAAAGAGCCTTTATGATAATGAAATGAAACTTCCTTGCTCCCATCCTTTGTTTTTAGTTCTTGCTGAGAAAATATTAAGGTATTTACACAGTTCATGTCAAATTGCCAATCAACACAAACTGTATTCCTGCCGTGGACGATTTAATTTTCAGTACCATAAACTTATATCTAAATTTTTGTTCTTGGATATGTGCTTGGAGCTGGGAGTTATTACCATTATTGAATATTTACTGTATGTCAGATCTCTTAGACACATCACCTCAACTGTTTCTCAGGTAAGAATAATTATCTCCATTTTTAAGATGAGAAAATTAACACACAGGTTAAAATAAATTTAAACAAAAATTAACACACAAATAAACAGCTAGTTAGTAACACAGTCAGTCTTCAAATCAGTCCTGACTAGTTTCAGAGCTTGTGCCATTTACCATTAAGCTCTATCAGTAAGTTTACAAAAATAAATAGGTACAAATCCTTGTCCTCAGGTGCCTGCATTTTGTCTATTTATTGGCAGAGGAAGCTCATAAGTAGCCATCAGCTCATTTAATCCTCAGAGCAACCCCATGAGGTAGAAATGTCTATTTTTAGAGATGAGGCAATTAAAACCCAGAGAGAAGTTAAGCTCTCCCCAACACTTCATGGGGTGTAGACAAGTGACCGGCCTTCTGTGGAAAGTTGTTCCTAATCTCAGCTGCACCATTTTATTCTGCCTGAAACGTTTGCATTTTGAGCTTTCTCACAGATTCATGCCTTAATGCAGTCTCTCTAGGGGTCTTCAACTCCAGAGAAGTTCTCGACTCATCCCACACTAAAAATGAATAATTAGGCAGCAGAAGGATTGATGAACTCCTTCCAAATTATCCATGCCACACTAGACTTCATAAACCATCATTTCCCCCAAGAGCTTGGGGGTTTTTCTTGTCATGGGAATCAATAAAAACATGATGTTGCCTCTTATGCAGACAGAAGTGTAAGAGCACTGAGTCGACGAAAAGCCATAATGCCCTTTGCTATTCAAGTGCAGTTCACATTTCTCCATCCAGCATCAAGCATGTTCTGAAATAGAATCGATCAAACAGGAGATTCACAACTGGCCAACTGACATACCTCAGGTCACAGATGTCCTACCCATCTGCATAGGGTGTCCTAGATTTGTTTTCCTTGAGAGAAAACAAATCTACCGGATACTTGAGGAAAGGAAGTAAGGCTGGAAGCTGGTTATAATGTTTTTATTTCTAAAGACCTCTGTTTAGCTATGCGTTATTTGCACCCAAGGCGCTTTGTGTCTATGAGGGGTTTCTCCAGCCTCCCCCACCCCCAGCTCTGGCCCAGACCCCCTCTCGCAGGGTCTGAGGACCACGTTCGTCACCTGGAGTGAAGGCTGACAGCAATGAGCACAGGCAGGGAGCAGCCAGACCCACACACGTCGTCATGCATGACCGGCCAGCAGCCATCAACGGCAATTAAACACGGAGAGCTCGGGATCTTTTTGGACAGGTTCAAGTTCCCTGGCACTGCTGTGATTAGATGTTTTGCACTGTTTCCCTGTAGTCAGGATGTGACATATTCCCTTCCTCTTGCTCTTTTCTCATCTCTTTTGTGCTGTCCTGGTGCTGCCTGATCGCCCAGCACAGACATTTCGATAACTTCATTTCAACAAGTTTGGTTGAAGTAGATGTAAGAGGTACCAAATCAGACGTGGTTCTAATTCAAGGGAAATCAGTTTTGCTTTTTTTAATGTTATATTATTTCTTTAATGTTATATATATATATATATTTATATTTTTTAATGTTATATTTTTTAAAATGTTATATTATTTTCCAGATGCGTGAATTTTAGCTTAGTAGGTATAACCTGACCATGGAGAACTCCTGCCGCTATTCCCTTTTCTTTGGTGGTAATTTACATCCTGAATTGGATTCTGCGATTTGGCTTCTACAGAATGCTGCTGTTTTTAAGGGAACTAAAAGAATCGCTAAGCTGTGCTTTTTAAGTGGCTTTGGTCACTTAATTCTCACAAAGATTGAGATAGTCTGCTATGGTTCTTAAAATGGCTGTGTTATCGACCAGGGTTCTTGGACTCCTTAATCAAAAGAAATTGATAAGAGGCCAGATGAGAAATTCAGACAAGACTTTACTGGGACTCGAGCTGCAGCATGAGGGAGCAAAAACAATAACAGGTTCCCTTGCTTGTTCCCTGCGTGGGGGGCGAGCTGGTCCCTGAAATGGGGTGAGGGTAGGAGCGGGTCCAGTGGTCCGGCCCGAGGGGTGGGGCTGTGTGCAGGGATCGGGCACGGTAACCTGCTTTGCTCCCCACACCTCCTTAGTGGCAGTTGCGATATGGTCTTTTTGTATCTTGTTCATAATTTGCCCCAGCTGCTCATGCACACAGTTATTTTTGGTCCCTTATAGTTTCTTTGTTGTCCAAGGAGATTTTGTCCAGGTGCAAGCACTGCAGCAAAGGGTCCCGGGTCCCAGATCCCATCCTGTTTCAGCTGGTATGTAAGTTAGCAGAATTATATTTATGAAATTGGCCTTGTAGGGAAAAGAAACTGGCTTATTTTAACAAGGTCAGATATCGAGTTTGGAGTATTGGGGGAAAGGAATTGATGAAGGAGAGGAACCCTGTCTTTTTAAAAATAAATAAAAATGGAGGAAGGGAATTGTCTTGATCTCCTGCCCCTAAGAGCTGCTTACAATCATGATGAACTTCCCTTACTTTGATCATTCCCATTGTCCCTCCATTAATTAATTCACAATATTTAGAGAATTCCCTCTATGTGCAAAGTAGGAAGTGTGTAGAGTTGGGATACAAAAAGGTATAATGCAATGCGACACTATAAGCCCCTACATGTGTCAGGAACTGTCTTAGGCACTGGGATACAATGGAAACTAAAGTCAGGTGCTAGCTGTCAAGGAGAGGACATGGACAGTTCTACACATAAGTGCAAACGGAAGGCTCCAGGAAGTGAGATGCTACAATCACAAAATTATAAAGGCCTGTGGATATGGAGCAGATAAAAAACAAATACCTGTTAGATGCAACGAAGTAAACTGATTTTATAAGCCTGTAACTGAGGGCGAAGGGAGATACTAAAACGGAGCTAGCCGGTAAGAGATGATCCATTAAATAAAATTAAAAGCACAGTGTCCATTTTTACTACTTTGAGAAGTGTAAAATGTCACTAACAGAGACGAGTGTGCTGTGCATTGGTCTCTTACTGGGAACATAAAAAGTATTTATAAAGGCTGTTCATTGCTTCAAGGCTGACCTCTCTTATGTTTTTAAATATTGAGGTCTCCTTTGAGGATTTTTGAAGGAATTTAATTCAGAAGTTTGGGAAGGTCTTATTTTACTTTATCCGGCTCTGAGTTAGAAAAAAAATGCGTCTCGTTCACGGCTTAATGTATTCCCTTCTGCCTCCTCAAAACTTGAGTTGAAAAGTAAATGCTGTGGACAAATAGGAGGCTTTTCTAGGGGAATTCCAAGGATAACCAACAGACTTAAGCTGTTTGAAAGTGAAATCACTTACATTTTGATACATGACAGAGACTCTGCTTTCTTGCTAAGGAACAGTCCCTGCAGGTATCCTTGGATGTGGGGCTCATGACCTGCATCCTTAATATGTGGAAGGAAACAGGAATTGCATTGCAGTCAATCCGAGGGAGGAAAAGCCTAGATGAGAAAGGTCATAGGCTAACCCTGGCTTGGATTTCAGTGCTCTGCCTTCTAGTTGTGTGGTTTGGGGCTAGTTTCTTAACTTTTCCAGGCCTTAGTTTCTTATTCTGTAGAAGGTAAATGTAACTATTAGTTGGTTTATTGTGGCATCAGAGATATGGATGTGAAAAGTGCCTAACATTTAAAGATGATCAATAAATACTATTGATAATTATTGTGCTGATTATTGTGTGGGTTCTAGTGACTGTGGCCTTGGAACAGCCTAGATTTTTTGTGCATGGTTGATAGCTGCTGGTTGGAAAATAAGAGGTAAACAAACAAAACTGGATACTGGCTTTATTAACTTTATAAGCCCTATTTAAGCTCAGGCTTATAGTTTTGGAGTCCAGCTTTCAGGCGCTGTCTGCACATCCTTAACTTTCTAATTCCTTTCTGAACATTTTTAGTGGCTGTTCCCTTGGAAAATGTCTAAGGAGGATTTATCTCTAATGCATGGGATCTAAAGAAGTAAGCCTGTCAGGGCATCAATACTAGAAAAGCCTCTTGGCATTGACCTTTCCTCTCTGTGAAATGGGGATAAGTGGATCATCCACTAATGAAGTACACCTGTGAAGCAGCAACTAAAGATGACTAGAAAGCAATGCGGGAAGCATAGTGAGTATATCGGTTGGCTTTGGTGTGTAACAAAACATCCCAGAACTGTTTAAAACAACAGTCATTTGTTAGCTCACAATTCTGTGGGTTGGCAAGTTGTGCTGGGTTCATTTGGGCAATTCCTTTGATATTCTCACCTGAGCTCACTCATAGGTCTGCAGTCAGTTGGCAGATAGACTGAGAGCTAGGGGGGGTCTAGGATGGTCCCACTCACATGTCTAGCATTTGGAAGGTAGCCAGTCAAGGTGCTCAGGTTTTTCTTTATGTGGCCTTTCCAGAAGGCTAGTGTGTGCTTTTTCATATGGTGGCCTCAGGATTCCAACTGCAGCAAGAGAAGGCAAACCCTAACGTCACAAGCATTTTTTGAGCCTCTGTTTGAAACATGTTTGCCAATATCCCATTGGCCAAAGCAAGTCAAATGGCTAAGCCCAGATTCCCACCTCTTAATGGGAGGAGCTGCAAAATAGTGTGGCCCTTTTTTTAATCTACCTCAGTGAGGAAATTTCATTGAAAAATGAGTCCCAGATCTACCATCTAGGCAGGAGAGCAGGGATAGAAAGAGCTAAACAGGGACTTCCCTGGCAGTCCAGTGGTTAAGACTCTGTGCTCCCACTGCAGGGGTCACGGGTCCCATCTCTGGTCAGGGAACTAAGATGGCACATGCCATGTGGCACAGCCAAAAAGAAAAAAAAAAAAGATAAAAGAAAGAAAAGAAAAAAGAAAGAGCTAAACAATTTACAGAGCACCTGATAAGACTAGAGTTGATTGGGCTTACTCAAGTAAAACTTGAAAAAGATAAGATCTTTTGAGCAGGACTTCAGTGAATAGAGGCGAATGGGAGGAGACTCTGCTTCATTCAGTAGAGACAGCTGGGATTTGCTGTTGCTGCTGTCAATAAAAAAGCTATGCATTGCTGGTTTTGTTGGCTGGAGTGGAGAGTTTGGGGAAGTTGGGCAACCTAGTCTATAAGTGCCAGTGGGAAGAAGATCTTTAATTGATGCTTACTCCTCTGGACATCAGAAGACATAACTTCTACTCCTGGCTTTTTCACTAAAGAATAAAACCTTGTACAAATTATTTCACTTCTTTGAACACTTACCTACAAAATGAAAATTATGGAATAAATAATCTCAATTTTATTTGTGCTCTAAAAATTGATTTTCCCTTTAATAACAATTTCACTCAGTTAATATATTTAGACCCTGCCTCCTTAGAGCTTACAGAATAATGTAGAAATAGACCATTCATTCCTCCAACGCATATTTATTGGATGGACTCTGTGCCAGGAACTGGGAAATATCAGTGAAGAAGACGGACAAGATCCAAGGCATAGTGGGTAGATAGGGTGTGGGTGGGAGAGAGAGAGAGAACACATGGGGAAACAAATCAGTCAACATGATAGTTACCAATCATGTTCAATGTCATGAGAGTAATAAATAGGGTGTTGAGAACAAGTAAGTGTGTGGGTAGGTAGATGAGTGTGTATATATCAAAGGCTACTTTAATTATTATAACCATGAAGTTCCTTTCTGAGGGTATAACATTAAAATGAAGACCTAACGATGAGAAAGAGCCTGTTATGCAAAGAACAGACATGAAAGACTGTTCCAGGCAGAGAGAACAGAAAGTTTAAAAGTCTTAAGGGATAAACAGGTAGTGAAAACAGGGAATTATGGTGGAAAGTTCAGAGAGCTACTATGAAATTTTGTAATCTCAAAGAAGAGACAGGGATAGACAGGGATTTTCCATGAGCCAACCCCTTAAGCACCTAATAGTCCTATGAACAAAAACTAAAAGGAATCCTAAAAGACACTCAAGGCACTTGAGAGACACTACGAAATTAAATTCTACCTTAATTACATGCAATGCCAATTACCAAAAAAAGTGTTGGGAGGTTAGTCTACAGAAGCCAATATAACCAACTAGATAAAGAACACTCTGATGGACTCAAATATAAAACTGCAAAAAGATAGGCCTAGGAAGACTGAGCCCAACAACGGGTCAAGCTCATGAAACTGGAGAGAACAATAAAAGAAAAACCTAACTATATTTGGAGACAGCAGGACAAAGACAGAAGATGCGTATTTGGGGATGTCGGGCATAATATTTAGCAGGTAGGTTATAGAAAGCAAGGCAAGTTATTCAACTCCCATTGGGCCGCTATCATTTTCATCAAGTAGAATGATACTCAGAAACTAAATAGGTAGAACAGGAGTGTTGAAAAAGACATTGAAATCTAGGATAGGGAACAGGGATGGAGATCCTGGTGCAGATGAAGCAGACATGGGAAAAGAATAAGGCTAAGTGCTGGGATAGACCTGACATTACAGTGACAGCCATTTTCTGGCGATATACCCTTGTTTGTGTTATGAGCCACACATGTTATTGTGGTTTGGGTTTTGTCTGAAAATCAAGGGCAAATAAATATATTCTGTTTCACAGAATATTTAATGGCACTATGGAATCCCTTCTATTATGATAAATGTTTACATTCTCATGGAACTTCTTTCTCAAAAACTGTCTTTCCGTTTCTCCCACCATTTATCACAAAGCTTAGTCATTGCCTTTAAGATGGACTAGGGTAATTGCTTTGAGCTAATGATTCATCATCATCATAACCACCACCACCATCTTAAACCTTTACAGACGGTATAGTGCTCTGGCACATTTTATCTTATATGAGCTTTACATCTACTCTATGAAGCAGGCGGAGCAAGTGCGCTTTTACCCCTTTTGCAGATGAGAAAAAGGAGGCTCAGTAAGTCTGAGCAATACGTCCTGATAAGAGAACTAGGGAGTTGCTCACACATACTCAAAATCAAACGTTCACATTCCATGTCCAGTGAGCTTTCTACTTAACCATCTTACGTTCATTAATGTAAATGCATCTTACTCCTCCCCCCCAAAATGTGGAATAAATAATTCACAGGTTTTCACTTATGAATATATTATTTGTGTACAGAGGACTGGTCTAGGTTATGTTTGAATGGCAACATAAACAAGCGGATGTCCCTGATTTTTCTCATGCTCGTGCTCTTAACATATACGCTGTTCCTCTGATGAAGATATGTCTCAGGTCTGGTTTTGCCTCAGAGACGAAAGGCTCACTGGGGTCCAACACACCGAGTTATTAGGATCCTGTGACCATGTGCTTTGTGATGCTGTGTGGTTGGGAGGCTTGCTTCAGCCAGTGCCTGTGGGTGCTGGCGCACAGGGCTGGAGCTAGGAGGTCCTTCTGAAGATAAGCATCTTAATAGAACAGGTATGGCAGACCTCTATTATCACTCCAGAGGACCCAACTCTGCTTTTGGTGAGATTCACCAAATCCCCCTCTAAAACACAACACTGTTCCCATACCACCAGATAATCTGTAGGGGGAAGACTTACAATTAAAAAAGAGAAACAGAGGAGAGCCTGGCATTTCTTGTTAATTTGAGTTATGTCTTAAGCGAACAACTCACGGGCACTTGAAATGAGTTATTTATTTTGTCTCCGAATGCCCTCCGTCTCAGAACAAAAGCAAATGTCCTGTTAATTCTCATGTGCAACACTAGCTTGATTCTGATTTCTATCTCAATTTACTTTTATGCTTTGTGGTGGTGTGGATGTGTGTTTAGGATCTAGAGATGTTACAATAGAAACACTGGATTGTACTAGAACAAATGCTTCTAGCCAGCCAGTTTGGGGCTGTTTGTTGATATCTTACAATGCAAAATATTTGCGCTATAAAACAAAACAAAACAAAATTTAGACCCACACAAAAAAAATAATGCTTCTGAGGCTTTTTGTTTTGTTTTTAGAATTTACCTGTCTTTTGGTAAGTTTCCCACAATCTGTAATATATCATTAATTTGGTGATACCTATTCTTTTGAAAAGTGACCCCCTCTCTCACTCTCTTCTTTTTAAAGAACCTCTGAATATTCCATTAACTGCTAGATTGGTTCCACAATGTCTTTGTAATGGCTTTTTGCCCCTTGGGAGATTTCTCTGTCTCATATCCTTAATTAATAAGTTCTTTACCAATTGCCACGCAATAACAGCGTATTCTTTTAAGTTTAGCAAATGTGTTGGTGCTTGTTAACTCATTCTAGGTCTCTATCCTGGAAAGTCTGTGTTGATACCATGGATGGAATTTCTGTGCACATAACTGTTGGTGTTCTAGTCCTAAGAGAAAAGGATGACACAACTGATTCCCCAGACTTCAAATGAGCTTAGGCAGGTAACCACTTGTGGATGGGAAAGGCTCAGGAGCAAGTAACAGCAATAGCTCTAGGAGAACAAAAGTTTAGAAAATCATTTAGATTCTTAAGAGTTCTCAAGGAGAGAAGAGAAAAAAATCAAAAGATGATGTTACCAGTCTCCTGTCACAATGCATCTGACCAGAACTTTCCAGTGGCCAGAAAGATATAATCCAAGGGATATCTCCCCATCATCAACTCATTTACTCATTCATTCATTCATCCCTCCTATTTTTGAGCAGCTATTATATGTCAGGCTTGGATTGGCAAACAGGAATAAGACACAATTCTTACTCATAAGAAAAAGGTCTATGTCAGGGGTCTCCCAAGAAGACCCCATGAATAAGAGAAAAGTAGAAGGAAGAAATTACCAGTTGAGTATCTTCAGATGGAGTAGGGAACACTACTCCACCCTGTGCCCTAAGGATCTATATGCTGTACTTGAATGAAATGTTAGCCTGAAATTTTTCAGAGGACTAAGGGAGTCCAAAGTAAGAAGGTGAAATGCCACCACAAACTGAGGCAGAGGAGGGGTGGGGGTGGGGTGAGGAAGAGAGACCTTTGTAATTCATTGAAAGGTTGATAAGATTAGAGAATTCTAAAATACTAGAAATTAATGGGGCTGAAGGAATAGTTCAGGTCTCTCATTCTGTAGATGAGGAAACAGGCAGAGAGGCTAAGTACACTGTCTAAGGTGAAATCGCCCACTAGTGGTAATACGACTCTTGGCTTGCCCTTTCCCATTCATTCCAGTGAGGTCCTACCAACTATTTCTCAACTCAAGTGTCAAATTCATGTCCTTCCTTCACATTCCCCCCTGCTACTTCAGTACCTCATTGTCTGCCATCCAGACACTACAAATAGCCGCCTTCATGATTTTCTTCTCCCAGTGTTTTTCGCTCTATCCCTTACATAGCCCCCACCCAGGACTGTCTTTCTTATTAAGAGCTCCCAATCCAAAATCTTTCGTGGATCCCATGCCCTAGTGAATACAGACAATTTGGTACTGCATTCAAAGGCATCCTAGATCTGCCTCTAAACTTTCTTGGCTCTTTCTACATTTTCTTATGAATCCTGCACCCCAGTGCCCCCAGTTATGCCTTTTACAGACCAACTCTAAGCGTTTGCTCCTGCTTTCCCCTTTGCTCCTATTCAACTAATATCTGCTAAGTACCATCCTAGGTGTTGGGGATACAAAGTTGACCAAGGTGGCCAAGGTCTCTGTTCTCTTGGGGATCATGTCCTTATGTAGAGCCTTTGACCAGTGTCCTGTATAAATATTATTATTTTCTTCATGTGCTATGATCCAAAAAAGACTGGGAAGCACTGTTCCAGTAAGTGATTTTGAGGGCCTTTCGCTTTCTTCACCATCTTTCAAAATCATATCTACTCTTCAAAGACTGAATTCAATCAAAGAATCCAATCAAAGATCAAATGCAAACTTCTCTATGAAGCTGTCCTCAATTCCCCTCATTGGTAATTTCCCTTCTGTATATTTGTGTTTAAGTCCTTTATACATTCATCCTATTAACAAACACTTCTTGGCCTCCCACTATAAATGCCAGGCATGGATCTAGGTATTAGGATAACAACAGTGAAGAAGAATATATGACTCCTTCATTAGATTATAAACATACTGAGGCAGGACCATTGCTTAGTCATCTTGGCATCCTCATTTTATTTAAGAGATTTTTGGAGTATTTCATTATCTTCTAGATCAGCGATCCCCAACCTTTTTGGCACCAAGGACAGGTTTCGTGGAAGAGAATTTTTCCACGGAAGTGGGGGTGGGGTGGGGGGCAGGGGGACATGGTTCAGGCAGTAATGTGAGTGATGGGGAGCGGTGGGGAGTGGTGGGGAGCGATGGGGAGCGGTGGGGAGTGGTGGGGAGTGGTGGGGGGCGGTAGGGAGCGGTGGGGAGCGGTGGGGAGCGGCAGATGAAACTTCACTCGCTCGCCCGCCGCTCGCCTCCTGCTGTGTGGCCCAGGGTTCCGAACAGGCCTGGGGGTTCGGGACCCCTGTTCTAGATCGGTTCCACAATATGTTTGCTTAATACAATGTCTTATAATAATACTAACGCTAGTAATACTACTAATAATAGTATAATAATAATGGTTTTCCCTGCTCTCCCATTTAATCATCACAACAAGCTTATGAAGTAGTTATTCTTATCACCCTCAATTTACAAGTAAGAAAACCAAAGCACGAAATTGTTAGCTAACTTCCTTAAGGCGACTCAGGTGGAAGGGAAGGGGACACAGTTATTCAATAAATGCTTCATGAGTCAAAGTGTATCATGTCATTGATCACAGCTGAGGACCAGGTGATATTTAAAACTATAATTACTGAGAAATTGCTGCCATGTTTTAGTTTCCCTTCTGTATGTTTGTGTTTCAGTCCTTTATACATTCATCCTATTAACAAATAATAATTGGGGACCAAATAACCCCAAATGCCTACAACCCCTTCAGCCCAAAGTAAAATCTAGATCGTAACCCCAGGGAACTGAACAATAGACCATTCGTCAATCGAACATGAGAAACAGAGGGTGGATTGGCAACACCCAGGTGGTAGGGGTCCCATTTAGGGATAAGTTCGAGTCACTTGCCAAAAGAGTGATAAAACTGGCTGTCTCACTACAGAGGTTATGGAGGCTTTATACTGAGGAGTCAGTGAAGAGCATCAGAGGTTTCATCACATGCCTACCTGAGGGAGGAGTCCCATCAGGGCATCTCCTGAGGCCTCTCAGTCTCCAGGGTTCTGCTCTGCTCAGCATGGCTCCACCACCTTTCCTTAGCCCTACAATTCTGAAGGTAATGCACAGGGCCAATGGGCCCACCCTCTCTGCCCTCTCACTGAAAGGCAAAATGTCTTCAGCAAAATGCTGCGTGTCAAGAGCAAAACACAAAAACTAAAAAAAAATCACAAGAAGACACACGAAAGGACTAAATTTGCCAGGGGGATTTGGGTAAGGGAGAATGTAATTACCTGAGTGGGAACGTAGCCAGTATTACGAGGATTAATGCAGAAACAGGAACGCTTCCATTCAGTGAAAGTTCCAAGCAAGCCTTTGGGACCAGAGGTGGTCAGGGCCTGCGTTTTATGTTTCACTTGATTTCTGTCATCCCTGGGAACACAGTGGTCCTTTGCTGAAACATTTGTTCCATACTGACTGGAATAACAGCATTGCTTACTAAAGCATCCGCATCATCAATTACTTGGGACAGTCTAGGAAGCAAAAGGGGTTTAAGTGTTGGCAGGATTATGAAAGGCAGCCCAGGGGAGAGAGGAAGGAAGGCCGTGCTGTTTCAGAAGCACGGACAGGTTGTACTTAGAAACTCCCTAGTGGCTCTCAAATCTTGTCCTTCCCTTCCCTTCCCGAGTCCACCAACAGTTGGAGCTTTTTGCCTGCTATTTTTGCCTGTATTGTTGCAATGCAGGCACTAAACTCCAGGGGAAGCTCACGCTTCCCTGGTGGGTTCTATGCTCTACACTGAGAGGAGAAACCCTTGACACGCCTTCAAAATACAGTTAATGAGCCTTGTGGCAAAAGCAAAAAAAACTGACGGCTGTCCCTCTGTCAGGGGTCCCTCTGTCCAGAGCTGTCTGATGGATAGTTCCATCTATTGCATGCCGTGGCAAAGCACCCTGGGACTTCTCCATGAAAGGCAAAGAGTTCAATTGAAAACAAAGGTCAGGTTACCAGGGACAGGGCGAGTTACTGTTTCATGGGCTCAGAGTTTCAGGTTGGGGTGATGACCAAGTTCTGGAGATGGACAGTGGTGATGGTTGCACAACAATGTAAATGTACTTAATGCCACCCGCTGTACATTTAGAAATGGTTAAAATGGTAAGTTCTAGGTTATGTGTATTTTACCACAATTTAAAAAATATTTTATCATGGATTTGGTTGGATTCAAAGACTTCAACTTCTGGTGTACTGTAATGTTGGCATCTTTAAACAAAGCTATGATGTCACTCTTTAAAACAAGCAAACAAATGGCATTGGAGGCATATAGAGCCTTTCAGGTAAATCACTCTCCAAATTCATCCTCTTCATGGGAGACGTGCTCAGAAAAAGTCAGTTTGGGAGACTTCCCTCTCATCTTGCAGAGGCGGAAACTGGGACCAATGCAATCACTCTAACTCTCAGCTTACTGGTCCCATAGTCCTGAAATCTTTATCTGCACCCAGATGCTGTTCTCCATTTTCATACTTTGTTCAGGCTGCTCCCCCGGCTCTGACCTCCTATAGTGCTCTGTGTGGCTAGTCTGTCCCCTCAAGATTCAACTCAGGAGTCACCCATCCTGATGGAATGGATTAGATACCTCTTCTCCATGCTCACCTGTGTTTATTGCCTTTCTCACTAAATTAGACAGTAAACATCTAGAGTGTAAGGGCTGTCCTCACGTCCTCGATACATAAGGCAGCATTTGGTACACAGTAGGTGCTCCACAAATTTGTTGAACTGAATTTCACATCAGATGAATCCTCTAAACACACCCCATTCCCCAATCCCCGCAAAGACACCAGAACGAGCTTAGAAGATGACCCATCCTGTGCAAGGAGAACTCACATTCCTATGCAAGGAGGTCCCTGGAGAAATACAGAGGCGAGAGAACAATGGTGTAGAGCAGAACCAGAGCTGAACCCTAAATATCATTCTAAACAGGAAGCCTGCTTCACGGAATGACAATCCTCTACCACAGGACTGAGTTCACATGGCTGTTTCATTCACTCCTACATCCACTGGATGTCACTCTCACTGCCCTGTAGAACTCCGTGTCAAAGGCCTTCAGTTACAGAGCTCTTACATGAACAGCCTTTGCCAAAGCACGGCTGAACCAGGTTTGGGAAGAGGTGGGATTCCCTGATGACAGAGAAGTGCGCGCAATGTGCTGTCCTGCCTGGACTCCCTCCTTCCCCAAGATACCCTCACCCTGTTTCCTTTTCAAGTTTTTGTCCTGAAGACAACCCAGACAGAGATCTATTACTCGTGGTGCTTGGCACTGAGCCAGGCATGCCAGGGCAAATGCCGCTGCTTGTCTGAGCCAGGAATGTGGGCTGGGGATTGAATTCAGAAGCTTTTCTTCCGGTTTTCTATAGGGACTTTTCTTTTTTGTCCTTACGACAAATTCTTCCGTTTATGAATTGACCAAGTCAATCTTTCCCCACGAGAGAAGTTTACTGTAGGCTAATTTGTAATTCCTGAGAATGCAAAAATAAAATTAAAAAACCTAGCCTGGTCCATTACGAAGGGTAAAAGAGTTGGATGATCTGGGTTCTCTTCTCGGCCCTGGTATTCACTTGCTAGGTGACCTTGAATGCGACAGTTAAGCAGCCTGTGCGCTTTTTTTTTAAATAGATCTTTATTGGAGTATAATTGCTTCACAATACTGTGTTAGTTTCTGTTGCACAACAAAGCGAATCAGCCATATGCGTACACATGTCCCCATATCCCCTCCCTTCCACCCTCCCTATCCCACCCCTCTAGGTCATCGCAAAGCTCTCCCTGTGCTATGCTGCTGCTTCCCATTAGGTATTTTACATTACGTAGTGTATATATGTCCATGCTACTCTCACTTTGCCCCAGCTTCCCCCTCCCACTCCGTGTCCTCAAGTCCATTCTCTTTGTCTACCTCTTTATTCCTGCCCTGCAACTAGGGTCATCAGTACCTTTTCTTTTAGATTCCGTATATATACATTAGCATACAGTACTTTATTTTCTCTTTCTCACTTCCTTCACTCTGTATGACAGACTCTAGGTCCATCCACCTCACTACAAATAACTCAATTTCGTTTCTTTTTATGGCTGAGTAACAGCCTGTGTTTTTCAAACCAGATAAGCTATGTGGATCCTTCTAGGGTCATGATGAAAAAAATGTGGCAATCTTTCTAAAGATGCACAATAGAAAGCCTGGCTGGCATTAGTCTCCATTCTGAACCTGATCAGTAACCTACAACTTTGAAAATTCACAACCCTACTAGGCTGAGCTGAAATCACCATGAAATTTCCACTCTTGTCTCTTTCACCCTGTAGCAGTCTCATCAAAGCCACCTGAGGGAGGATGAATACCTTAGCTTCTTTAAGCCTGGATGTAAACAACTGCTCACAGCGAAACCCAGCTCTCCCTGGTGAGCCATTCATCACCAAGCCCACAGGCTGGGATGCAGTGCTTTAGGGAGAGCTGTCCGCTGCTCTGAGCGGTGATCTTCCCACTGCTGTCTGCTTGCAGCCAGAGCAGCCAACACTTGCCGGGTTCACAGTTATCTCTTGGTGTCAGGGTCCAATCAGATCTGATGCTGCTGCAGAATCGTGGTCCTTGTTCCCCTCCAGCCTAGGGGTGACTACTTTCTTTTTCTTTGCTGCTCCTTCCTGATCATCAGGGGTCTTGGACTCTCAGATGGCTCTGAAGAGGGTCTAAGAAGCCCTATGACAAACAGTGCTGCACGACTCAGCAATGCCTCCTGTTTTTTTTGGGGGGGTGGCCCTCGGGGATACCCAGACAAATGTCATCCAGAACATACTCAATCAAAAAGATGCAGTTTTCAGGGAATTATATTCAATATCCTGTGATAAACCATAATGGAAAAGAATATGAAAAGGAACGTATCCATATGTATAACTGAATCGCTTTGCTGTACAGCATAAATTAACACAGCATTGTAAATCAACTACACTTCAATAAAATAAACTCTAAAAAGATGCAGTTTTGTTAACCACAAATGTAAATGATCAAGAGATAGACAAGTTCAAACTACTTAAGTAAATGAAACGTTTTTCAAAAATTTTCCTTCAAAGCGGTTACCCTCGGTAATACGTAATTATGCATTTCGTTTGTTTAAAACTGTTTCCCACGTAGCCGGTGAATTCCACAAGAGCAGGAACCATGCATATTTTGTCCTCCTTGAACTCCAGAGTGGAGGATGTTCATGGTGGTTCTCACCAAAATAACGTTTGGTGAAAAAAAGAAATCAAGAAATCTTCAGAAATCTTTTTTATTTCGTAAGGAGTTAAAGCCGGCAGGAGAGCTGTGGCGATTCTCTTCTTCAACTTCCCTCTTTTACAGATCAAGAAATTGAGTCCAAACGAGTGAAGTAACTTACCTAAGGTTACCTAATATATTGATAGCAGAGAAGTTCGCTTCAAGAAGTTCATTCTCATCAATTTTATTTTATTCACTCTAAGTCCGCAGGTCTCAAATAGTCCCTGGTACGCGGTAGGTGTCAAGATGTGGTTCCAGGGAATGCAGTTTGAGATCAACGGGTCTCACGACACCACACTTCTTGCGTTTAGCTGAGACATCCTATATTCGACCAAAACAACATTTGGTACTTGCTCCGCCTTCACCCCTCCACGGCTTTCAGTGTCACCCGCTGTACACACATATGCGGCAGCTCTTACCATTTTAGAAGGAGACCCGTTCTGCCTGCTGGCGTCCCCCAGCTGACCCCTTTCCGCAAGCTCCTTGAGGAGAGGCATCCTAGCCCTAATCTCACGGTCAGCCTAGCTCCGTGCCTGGCATGGCACAGCAGCTCGATTGATGTGTATCAGAGGGAGAAGAACTGGAGACAGTTGTGAATAGTCACTGCACACGTTCCTTCAGACACGTGTGCCAAAGGTGTAGTTTCTTCACACCCTGGTCTTCCAAACTCCTCAGACACCAGAGAACAGTTAAGGATAATGAACCTCGCGAGGAATGTTCGCCAGAACGTTTGTACCACGTTACTCGAACATCCTGTGTGTTCAATGACGGAAGGAACAAGGCGTGAAAGTACCGGACGAACAGGAGATGCGTGTCCAGAGGAGGAAGGACTAAGATAAATGAGCTGATTTTCTTGGCCTGGAGCACCTACTCTCCGCCTGCTCTCGTTGTTTACTGTGAATAGTGAATGCGTCAGGCCCATGATCCAACTTTCAAAATGAGTAATTTAGGGCTTCCCTGGTGGCGCAGTGGTTGAGAGTCCGCCTGCCGATGCAGGGGACACGGGTTTGTGCCCCGGTCCGGGAAGATCCCATATGCCGCGGAGCGGCTGGGCCCGTGAGCCATGGCCGCTGAGCTTGCGCGTCTGGAGCCTGTGCTCCGCAACGGGAGAGGCCACAACAGTGAGAGGCCCGCGTACCGCAAAAAAAAAAAAAAAAAAAAAAAAAAAAAATCATACCCTAGCCTCTGATTTGGGGCTGGTCAGTGCAGAACCTCTAGGCAAGACTGCGAATATTTCAGAGATCAGGAGTCCAGGCCAGGGCACGGACTTTGAAGGCAGAGCCCACTTCAAATCCTACCTCTGCTACTTTCGGACTATGTGACCAGAGCAAGTTGCTTACCCTTTGAGTTTGAGTTCCTTCACCAGTGATACAGAGCGAAAATAGTGGCCTGTCTGAGGATCAGGTGAGGTAATGGATACAAAGTGCACAGCACAGGGTAAGGCATGTGGTAGACGGTGAATAAATGACAGCTACTATTATTCCACAGGCAACTCCATAATCCTCCATAAAATCACAGGGTTTTTTTTTTTTTTTACATACATCAATTTTTTTTTTTTTTGCGGTACGTGGGCCTCTCACTGTTGTGGCCTCTCCCGCTGGGGAACATAGGCTCTGGATGCGCAGGCTCAGCGGCCATGGCGCACGGGCTCAGCGGCTCCGCGGCATGTGGGATCTTCCCGGACCGGGGCACAAACCCGTGTCCTCTGCATCAGCAGGTGGACTCTCAACCACTGCGCCATCCGGGAAGCCCATACATCAAATTTTTAACAAAAACATTAGAGGGGCCTCAGTCAAATGATCAAAACACAATGCCACCTTCCCATGGCAGGAACAATGCCACCAGTCCTCGAGGAAAGCTCCAGTACATATATTTGGATGTCATTATTTGGTCAATACGAGAGTGACAACTGTCCCTCAAGATAAATCCAAAATTAAAGTAGAAATTGAAAAAGACCATGTTATTATTATTACTAATAGCTCTCATCTAATCAGGGCCTAATATGTGGCAACAACTGTGCTAAGAGCTGTAGAACTATAATTTCCATGAACTCTCCCCAGGAATTATGAGGGACTTTTATTATGAGGTTGGTTCTTTGAAGTCGGTACTGTTATGATTCTATGCAGTAGGGGTCATGATCACCCCCATTTTAGAGATGAGAAAGCTGAGGCGTGGAAACAAGAGGTTCAGGGATTAGCCCAGAGATGAACACAGGTGACAAAAGCAACTCACCAAGGTCACACGGCAAAGAGTGCTTGGGGCCAGGACTCAATCCCAGGTCAGCCTGACTCATAAACTCATGGCCTTCCCCACAACGCTGTACGGCTTCCCATATATATAATGTGGAATAATTCCATCATACCTAAGGTCCTGAGTCCTAGTTTCTTAAATCGCTAAGCTTTGTTGATTTCACTGACCAGTTTAAGAAACATTGAATGGGAATGATACTGTGTCCAAAGCTCTGTGCTAGCTGCAGTGGAGAATGTAATTATGGCAGGTCCTAATTTTGTCTTCAAAGTAATTGACAAATAACAAAAGGTATAAAAAGAAATCAAAACTGGGTACAAAGTGAGGTGTGGGCAAGAAGCAGAAGTGCGGAGGAAGAATGCAGCAGCCTCTAGCTTCCAAATTGGAACTTTTTTGCTCTAGCCTGGGCCTCTTTTAACTCCCGTCTGAGTGGCACAGTTCAAGACAGGCTTTTACCAAGGTCTGGGGCAGACAGCCTGGAGGGACTGCTTTTAAATCCACAAACTCCCCCAAGTCTAGCCCATTAAAATCCAGAATGCTGTTTCTTCCCAAGATAACTCAGACACAGCTATCTTGGCAACGACGTTGCATATCTAAGTTGAAATCATAGGTTCAACTCTGTCGCTATCTTCCTGGCAGGCTGGCTTCTCACCTTTTCCCCTCTCTGTCTTTTAAAAATGTCAGTCTCTCATCTTGGCTGTTAACAGAGTGTCTTAGGAAACTCTTCTCACACTACATACACTTCCTCGGGGTTTCTGACTTTAGGGCGCCCTGGGCTAAGGCTGGCTGGTTAGAAGTTAGCCTGGATCAGACTGATTTGCAAAGTTCCTTCAATGCATTTTTAACACACCTGCTGTGTATGTAAGAATTGAACTTGCTAATTTTGTGTTGTTGCTCTCCGAAACTAGTATATGATTGACTTTTTTGTGTCTGACTTTATTTTTACTCAAACACTGGTTTCAGTTAGAAACGAAGGCAAAAATTTCATTTCAGTGAAATGAACGAAGGTCGTGATATAAATATCACAAGGCCTAGATATAAATATGTATAGAATATCACAGCACATCTTTTGCCCAGTAGCTGTGGTCCATGAGCGTGGAACAGTGTGAAATACGGGAAGCAAACCCATAGGATAAGAAACATGCAAGGGAAGTTTCAATGTTCTTGGGGGGATCTGGACAATATCAAGACAAGAAGGTAATGAGTAGTTCTGGGACTGCTTGTGGGGGCCAGTAAAAAATCGATGGAAGCAAGGGAATGAAAAAGAAACAGACCCACCTGGACAGGAGAAGGGAGTAATGCTTGGGAGCAGGAGGATGCCAGAGACAAATTCCTGTTTAACCACTTTCCTTAGGCCAAGAAACGTTAGAGTTGTAACAACAACCACACACCATCACCATCATCATCACCATCATCATCATCATCGTCGTCATCGTTGTCGTCATCACCGTCATCATCATCACCATCATCATCATCACCATCGTCATCACCATCATCGTCATTGTCGTCATCACTGTCGTCATCATCGTCATCATCATCGTCATCATCATCACCATCATCGTTGTCATCGTCATCATCACCGTCATCATCATCATCATCACCATCATCACCATCACCATCATCATCACCATCATCACCGTCATCACCATCATCACCGTCATCATCACCGTCGTCATCATCATCACCGTCATCATCATCACCACCGTCATCACCATCATCGTCATCATCATCGTCATCATCATCACCGTCATCATCATCATCACCATCATCATCACCATCATCACCATCATCATCATCATCATTACCATCATCATCACCATCATCATCATCATCACCATCATCATCACTGTCATCATCATCATCACCGTCATCATCATCACCATCATCATCACCATCATCATCATCACCGTCATCATCATCACCATCATCATCATCATCATCATCGTCATCACTGCAATAATACAAGTAATAAAGTAGTTGTTGTTTATTAAATGTTGTTTATCCTGTGCCAGGAATTGCACTAGATGCCACCCCAGCACTTTCTAGATTCCTTATAACCACCCTGTAATATAAGGATAAACTATACTCCCCTGCAGAAACTGAGGCCCAGAGCCAAAATTCAAACCCAGTTCTCTGAACTCAGAATGCCCACGAGACACCTTGAGAGCCAGGGGAGGGAGCCAGCAGCACCCATTGTGCATCTGGTGGTGAGCGCAGGGATGCTGCCCCTTCCAGACCCCACTCATGATGCAAGTACACAGAGTCCGGAGCAAAGGACCACCAGGCTGGAATGGGATTTGAGAGTCTTCTGGTCCTCTAGTTCAGTCTTGTAGACTCAGAGAGAGGAAGGACTCAGGTTTCCAGACTGCTGGTCCTAAGCTTTTTATACTTGCAGCTAGAGGTGGTCATGTGATTCAGCCAGAAGTCTGCTGGGAAATATTTCTGGGAAAGTTTCTGTTTCATTCATAAAAAGAGACAGACATGACTAGCTTGGATCTTTCCTCCTAGTTGCCTTCATCCTACCTTGGATGCTGACACATGGCTGGGTCCAAAGAAGCCATCTTGGAACACAGAGAAAAGACAAGGGAATTGCAGAGATATGAGCCCCAACATGATTGAGCTGCTGAACCAATGCCAGAAACCACTTACTTCTTGACTTTCTTTCATTTATTTATTTATTTATTTATATTTTTGATTTGTAGCCTTTTTTACTTTTTATTTTATTTTATTATTATTATTTTTTTGCTGTACATGGGCCTCTCACTGCTGTGGCCTCTCCCGCTGCGGAGCACAGGCTCCGGATGCGCAGGCTCAGTGGCCATGGCTCACGGGCCCAGCCGCTTCGTGGCATGTGGGATCTTCCCGGACTGGGGCACGAACCCGTGTCCCCTGCATCGGCAGGCGGACTCTCAACCACTGTGCCACAAGGGAAGCCCCTATTTTATTTTTTAATTAATTTTTATTGGAGTACAGTTGCTTTACAATGTTGTGTTAGCTTCTACTGCACAGCAAAATGAATCAGCTGTACATATACATATATCCCCTCCCTTTTGGATTTCCCTCCCATTTAGGACACCACAGTGCATTAAGTAGAGTTACCTGTGCTATACAGTATGTTCCCCTCAGTTGTCTATTTTATACATAGGTATCAATTTTTTTTTTGATTTCTTTGTTTTAATTGAAGTATAGTTGATTTACAATTTTGTGTTAGTTTCAGGTATACAGCAAAGTGATTATATATATATATATTATATATATATATATATATATATATATATAATATATATATAGTCTTTTCCATTATGGTTTATCATAGGATACTGAATATAGTTCTCTGTGCTGTACAGTAGGACCTTGTTGTTTATATATACAATAGCTTACATCTCTTAACCCCAACCTCCCACTCCATCTTTCCTCCAACCCCCCCTCCCCCTTGGCAACCACCAGTCTGTTCTCTATGTCCGTGAGTCTGTTTGCGTTTCGTAGAGAGGTTCATTTGTGTCGTACTTTAGATTCCACATATAAGTGATATCATATGGTATCTGTGTTTCTCTTTCTGACTTACTTCATTTAGTATGATAATCTCTAGTTGCATCCATGTTGCTGCAAATGGCATTATTTTGTTCTTTCTTATGGCTAAGTAGTATTCCATTGTATATATGTATCACGTCTTCTTTATCCACTCCTATGTCGATGGACATTTAGGTTGTTTCCATGTCTTGGCTATTGTGACTAGTACTGCTATGAACATAGGGGTGCCTGTATCTTTTTGGATTAGAGTTTTGTCTGGATACACATTACGTTCTATTTTTTATCTTAATCCCAGATAGAATGTGCTTCAGTCCAACCAAGAAATTCAAATTTTTGGAAGCAGAAGTAATTGGATGACATTCAGAGGCATTTGAGTTTGCAGCTCTGCTCTTCTGCTGCTGCGCGTAGGGAATGGTGGGGCCTTCCATTCTGTTCTAACTTGATCTGTGCTCTGTGGTTCTAAATTCAGTGAAGGCTGGGAATGCAACTGACTTCCCCAGTTTTCACATCGAGGCCTGTGCCTTCACAGAAGAAAACGAACAAACAAACAAACAAAAAAACAACCTCCTCCTTTTCAGTTTCTGGAATTCTTTAGAAAGGACATTTTCTTTCTTAAAAATTATAAAATGTGGATTTGAGAACAGCCTTGGGAGTCATTCGGTTCAATCCCTGATATCAAATAAATCAAAATGAAACGTTTCTTGAGGAGACAGATAGCACAGTCATCTCTGGCAGTATTTGAACTGTCAAGCGTTTCTTCCTTTGGCCTAATTGAATCTCCTTTCTTCAACTAAAAATGTAAAAAAAGAAAAACAAAGAGAAAAAACCCAGAATATGACTTATTCTCAAAATAATATTTTATAGATTGCAAATTAGTACTAACTTGCCTATCTTTCTTCTGTTTCCAGAATGGATCAAGTCCAAATGAGAATCTTGTTAGAATCTTTCCATTTCTTCCACCATGAAATAGAATGAAATAATGCCATTTGCAGCAACATGAATGGACAAAGAGATTATCAAGTAAGTCAGATACAAATACCATATGATATCACTTATATGTGGAATCTAAACTACGACACAGATGAACTTATCTATGAAACAGAAACAGACTCACAGACATAGAGAACAGACTTGTGGTTGCCAAGGGGGGTGTAGTGGAGGAGGGATGGACCGGGAGTTTGGGATTAGCAGAGGCAAACTATTATGTATAGGATGGATAAACAACAAGGTCCTGCTCTATAGCACAGGGAACTATGTTCAATATTCTGTGATAAACCATAATGGAAAAAGAATATGAAGAAGAATATATATGTATAACTGAGTCACTTTGCTGTATAGCAGACATAACCACAACATGGTAAATCAACTCTACTTCAACCACAACAACAGCAAAAAGAACCTTTTCATTTCCATCTTTCCATGTGCATCTTTCAGAATAAGGTTCAGGTTATGCTGTGATATTGGCACGTGAAGGCCACACAGCCATCTGCCCACCTCCCAACTCCTTTTCCATGTCCGTGTCTCCTGCTCTGCAGCCCTCATCCTTCCTTCCTCCCAAACACACATCTCCCATGGTCTCGGGGGTCCCCCGGCTCCCCCTGCACCTGAATGGAGAGGGAATGTACTTCTCCGAGACTCTCCACATATTTCCCACAGGCCTTCACACACTGAGCCTTCAACCAGTTTGACTGTTTTCCTCTGATGCTTTCCTTTGCTCTTCTGCTCAACCACCTCCGGAATAACTAGAAAAACTGCTATTTTTTTAACATAGCAATTCAAACCAGACATGGGGCTGAGCCCTTAAAAGGATGCAAGCCCGGTGATTTCCTGTCTTTCCCTGTTTTGAGATAATTGGTTTCCATCCCCTTTTTCTGTGTGAGAAAATGCATTCGACCACCGCCCAAGTGGCCCCATCCATCAGGCTCAGTCTAGTCCGGGCAGGAGAAAGAGAGTCTAAAAGTAGGGCTCATTTCCAAACTAAGGGCAGGGTGAGCCAGTGTTATCGACAGAAACTCTCTCCCTCGTAGTTGGTCTGCAGATACACTCAGAGACTTGGAAGGCCTCAGGCTTTGAAGAGGAGCCACGAGGGGAAGTCGTGTCCAGGCCCATCAAGCTGTCACTCTCTGAGTGATGGGTTGACATGACCGTCCTCTGTCAGCGCTATTGTTGCTGTCATCCCCAGGGACCAAAGCAAGCACAAAAGCTAAGAAAACCATGGACTCAAAAGTAAATGGATGAGATCAGGCACGCTCAGGGTTGAATGGCCGTAGACAAATATCATATATCACTCATCTGTGTAATCTAATTTTTTTAACAAAATGAAACAAATGGACTTATTTACAAAACAGAAACAGACTTACAGATATCAAAAGCAAACCTATGGTTACCAAAGGGGAACTGGGGGAGGGAGGGAAAAACCAAGAGCTTGGGATGAATACACACACACTACTATATGTAAGATAACCAACAAGAACCTACTGGATAGCACTGGAAACTCTACTCAGTGTTCTGGGATAACTTTCATGAGAAAGGAATCTGAAAAAGAATGAATATATGGATATGTATAACTGAATCACTTTGCTGTACACCTGAAACTAACACAACATTGTAACTCAACTCTACTCCAATAAAATTAAAGTTAAAAAAAGAAAAAAGCAAATGGATCACTCTCAAGGTGGCATAGCGGATTCCTCCTCAGAATGGCTGATTTTCCTTTGTATCTCAGCCCACAAGAGGAGGTCCCAACTGCCTGTCTCTAAAGAATATTATCTCTTTTCTAAGGTTATACACTCCCAAACCTGTCTTTTTCCTGGAGAAAAACATTTCTCTTCTCTTTATTTACTTGTCCCCCAAATAGAAAGCATACACTGAATTGCAGCAAAGACCACGACACAGATCTCTGGTTTTTATTGTCTCTGTCTTTCCCCCTTTTCTGGCGCTACTTTATCACAGTATCCATGAGGATTTCCACAATCTTGTTAATATTTAACATTTATTGTTAGTCTCTTGAGCCACCACAGAGACATATATTATCTCTTTGCAAGACTTAATGTCACCCTTAGTGACTCATATTCTCCGTGGTATGCTTTCTACTTAGAAAACAAAAATCTTCTTCATCTCCAAATTAAAGCATTCTGTGCCCAGCTGAAGTTCCAATGCTTGGGCAGAAGGAATGGGTGGTAGACAATGAGGTTATTGATACTTTGTCTACCAGGGATCAGAAGTTTTTTACAGAAACTTTTGGAGTTATTCAGCTCACATCCTGTACTTATATTTCTTTTGAAGTGCCTAAAAATATAGACTTTAAATTAAAAACTTAGGTCAGACTTATTTAACTTTGCATTATCTTACAAGCAAAGTTGGCTCAGCAAGCAAATGCCTACTGTAAACTCAATATCATGGGATTGATTTACCTATCAATGGGAACAAATTATTTTTTAATATCTTAGCAGAAGAGTGTACCGTAAATATATAATTAGGAAAACAATGACAATACATTCATGGGCAGTTTTGGAGAATAAATTTGTATTGGCATTTTTCTACCTTCTGAATTTTGTTCTTAATAAGCAACATATGAGAAAATTAATGGACAGTATCTCCTAATTATGAGCCCTGCATGAGAGCTGAAAAGTACATGTCAGCAAAACAGGTGAAAAATCAGTACGTTCTCTTTGTTTTTAAATGTCAAAGTTTATGTCAGTGTTAATTTGGTTACAACACAGTGATCACAAATGATGAAATTTAATGAATATTTTCTCTAACATGAAAGAAAACCATATACCAACAATTAATGTGCTAAATGAAAATGATTCTTCTCTATTCTATTGGCAGATCTCACTTGGAAATAGGTTGTTGGCTTATTTTGAGTAATGGGAATTCCAAAGACATAAGACTGATTTATTCTTAAAAAATATTCTCCAGTGATGATTCCTATATTCCAAATTAGTCATTTGGTATTTTTGACTCCAACCCCACAATAAGAATTTGAATTTGCTGTACAATATATGTATGCAGTTCAAAACCTCTAGGTTTAGACAACAGGCAGACCTTGTTCTAATATTGACCCCATATTTTACTTGCTGTATGACCTATAGAACAAGCATTTAATCTTTTAAAAAATATTAATTAGCATAATACCTAGAATAACTATTGTACTTATTGAACTATAAGTAAGTTTTAGTAACTCTCATGAGGTGTCAGTCAGTCATTTCTGAAAGATGGGAAAGTTCACCCATAAAATGAGTCAGGTGACCTTGGCCACATCCTTGAGCTCTTCACAAAGCCACATTCTGTTACAGTGCTGCAGCAGTCTCTCCCATCTCCTAGAGACCAGATGCAAAGCTTGGTATGTTTAATAAAGGATCAGGACTTGAGGACACAGGGAGGGGGAAGGGTAAGCTGGTATGAAGTGAGAGAGTGGCATGGACATATATACACTACCAAATGTAAAATAGATCGCTAGTGGGAAGCAGCTGCAGAGCACAGGGAGATCAGCTCCGTGCTTTGTGACCACCTAGAGGGGTGGGATAGGGAGGGTGGGAGGCAGGGAGACGCAAGAGGGAAGAGACATGGGGACATATGTATATGTATAGCTGATTCACTTTGTTATAAAGCAGAAACTAACACACCATTGTAAAGCAATTATACTCCAATAAAGATGTTAAAAAAAAAAGCATCAGTGAGTTCCTTGTGGTCCAAGGTAAGTGTTTTATTACTTTAGGTAGGAATGTCGTTATCATTGGTTTTCAAGAAAACTACAATGAGGTACCACCTCACACAGTCAGGAAGGCCATCCTTAAAAGTCTACAAATAAGAAAGGCTGGAGAGGGTGTGGAAGAAAAAGGAACACTCCTACATTGTTGGTGGTAATGTAAATTGCTGCAGCTACTATGGAAAACTGTGTGGAGGTTCCTTAAAAATTAAAAATACAGTTACCCTATGATCCTGCAATCCCACTCCTGGGCATATATCTGGAGAAAACTCTAATTCGAAAAGATACATGCACGCCAATATTTATAGCAGCACTATTTACAATAGCCAATACATGGAAGCAACCTAAATGTCCATCAACAGATGAATGAATAAAGAAGATATGGTGTATATATACAATGGAATATTGTATATATTCCATAAAAAAGAATGAAATAATGCCATTTGCAGCAACATGGATGGACTTAGCCAGAGATTATCATATTAAGTGAAGTAAGCCAGACAGAGAAAGACAACTATCATATGATAGCACTTATTTGTGGAATCTAAAAAAAGAAAAGGGGGCTTCCCTGGTGGCGCAGTGGTTGGGAATCTGCCTGCCAATGCAGGGGACACGGGTTTGAGGCCTGGTCTGGGAAGATCCCACATGCCGCGGAGCAACTAGCCCCGTGAGCCGCAACTACTGAGCTTGCGCGTCTGGAGGCTGTGCTCCGCAACGGGAGAGGCCGCGACAGTGAGAGGCACGCGCACCACGATGAAGAGTGGCCCCTGCTCGCCGCAACTGGAGAAAGCCCTCACACAGAAACGAAGACCCAACACAGCCAAAAATAAATTAATTAATTAATTAAAATTTTAAAAAAATAAATAAAGAAAGAAAAGGTACAAATGAACTTATCTGCAAAACAGAAATAGACTCACGGACATATAAAACAAACTTATGGTTACGAAAAGGGAGAGTGGGGGGAAGGGATGGAGAGATAAATTAGGAGTTTGGGATTAACATATACACACTATTCTATATAAAATAGGTAAACAGCAAGGACCTGCTGTAGAGCACGGGGATCTACACTCAATATCTTGTAATAACCTATAATGGAAAAGAATCTGAAAAAGAATCTTCAGCTATATATATGTCTGAATCACTTTGCTGTACACCTGAAACTAACACAACATTGTAAATTAACTATACTTCAATTAAAATAAAAGGAGCCTCTTCTCTTTTTGCAGATGATCCTAAACAGGGAGGGCATTTCACCTCCAGATATTCAGCCTGTGGTTTAGGAGTACCTCCATAATGTCTTCCTTTCCATTCACTTAGCGCTCCGCTTTCATCTGTTTGAATTGGCTGTGGCATTTGCTCCTCCTATGGAAGATCTTTAAGATAAACTGCCCAACCTCAAGAATTAGCCAGACAGCTCTCCTCTGTCGTTTGAACAGTAAGGTCAGGAGCATAAGAGGAAAAAGCTACTTTTCTGGGTATTTTCTTTGTTTTCATAACTGATGCTTATAAAGTGCTTACTAATATTATTATTCCCATTTTACAGATGAAGAAACTGAAGCCCCCAGAGGTTGAATTATTTGTCCAAGCTCACGCAGCTTGTGAGGGACAGAGCCGAGATTCACCCAGGACACATTGCCTCTTGAGCTGGAATTTGAAAACTCTGGCCCATCTTGTCACCTGCTCCAATTAAAAAAAACCTCACTTTAGCCCCTTTTGGTTTATTTTCTCACTTGAGATTCTGTCTCTCCCTCTTCAATATACCCCATGAGAACAAATTAATATGTTTCTGCCAATCTGTCCCACTTTTCTCCCATAAGCATCATTTAGGTTCCCCCCAATATAGGTTACTCATGAACGGGCAAAGAACTGTACCTTCTCCAAACACCTCCTTCATGGAATCATCAGGGTTCTTTGTTTGTGGGGGAAGATTGCATAAGTAACACATTTCTTGCTTTTCTAAGTTAATAACCAGTTGTCATATGGCTACAGGAGACAGACAGATACAGATTCTAGTTGAGTTGTTTGTTTTTATTGTTAAGTTTTAAGAGTGCTTTGTAAGTTGGGATATCAGTCATTTATCAGATGTTGTTTTACAAATATTTTCACCCACTCTGTGGCTTTTTCCCTCATTTTCTTAACAGTGTTTTCTTCACAGGGCAGAAGTTTTTAATTTTAATGAAGTCCAACTTGTCAAATTTTTCTTCCATGGGTCATGCTTTTGATGTTGTACCAAAAAAGTCATTACCAACCCCAAGGTCACGTAGATTTTCTCCTGTGTTATCTCCTAGGAGTTTTATAGTTCTGCATTTTACATTTACTATGATCCATTTTGAGTCAATTTTTGTGAAAAGTGTAAGGTCTGGGTCTAGATTCTTTATTATTATTATTGCATGTGGAGGATCAATTCAGTGGTTCTAGCAACATTTGTTGGAGACACTGTCTTTGCTCTATTCAACTGCCTTTGCTCCTTTGCCAAAGATCAGTTGACTGTATTTAAGTAGGTCTATTTCTGGGCTCTCTGTTCTATTCCATTGATCTATTTGTCTTTTCTTTCTCCAATACCACACTCTCTTGATGACCGTAACTTTATAGTAAGTTTTGAAGTCAGGTAGTGTCAGTTCTCTGACTTTGTTCTTCTCCTTCAATATCATGTTGGCGATTCTGTGTCTTTTGCCTTTCCATACAAACTTTAAAATCAGTTTGTCAATATCCACAAAATAACTTGCTGAGAATTCTGATTGGGATTGTGGTGAATCTATAGATCAAGTTGGGGAGAACTGACATCTTGACAATATTGACTCTTCTTATCCACATACATGGATTATCTCTCCATTTGTTTAGATCTTCTTTGATAGCTTTTTATCAGAATTTTACAGTCTTTTTCATATAGAGTTGGCCATATTTTATTAGATTTATACCTAACGCATCTCTCTGGTTTTAGTGCTCATACAAATGGTGTTGTGGTTTTTAATGTCAAATTCCAATTGTTTATTGGTGGCATATAAGAAAGCAATGACTTCTGTACACTAGAAATAGATCTCAAAGATCAGATTTATTACTAAATAATGCTGGATTTGAGGATATGGACACAACTGAGACTTTAAAGCCGTGTAGTGGATTAGATCATCTTGTCTCTCCACTTTGGACACAGTTCAACAGCCCCAGGTAACTACCAGACTGCTCCAAGGAGATCACAACAGAGAGGAGATGAGAATGCATCCCAAGGACAGGACCTGGCGCACGTGCGCGCGCATGCACGCGCGCGCCCGCGCGCGCGCACACACACACACACACACACACACACACACACACACACACACACACACACACACACACACACACACAAGAGCCTGGGAGGGGCAGGGCCAGCCTTACTCTCAGATAAGTCACTCCTATCAGGGGCAGGAATGGGCCAGGGACTAAGAGAGCCAAGGAACATGACTTTGGCAGGAGCTGCCCATCAGGGAAACATGAGACTACAGGCTAGAAATTCCCTCCAAAATTCCACACTAGCCCCTCCCACTTGAAAAGATTTTAAAAAATCAAGACAGAAAGAAAATCTAAAAGTCACCTCAAAAAAGGGATTTGCTGTGTGTTTGTACATCTCATATATTATGTATGTCAAACCTCCACAAAATTAGTCCTATTTAAAATACTGTCTCCTAAGGTCCAGGCTTCTTACATACATGTCACCTCACCAAAAATTCTGCTTTTTTTCTTTTTAAGTAATGTGCCACTTAATAATAAGTTATTAAGCATAACATGTGGACCCAAAAAGCACACATAAAAATATAAAAGCTACTTGTTATGTCACCACTCAGAGTCCAGTATTTCCTCTTATGCACACATATATACATATAAACATATATTTTAAAAGATTGTAATAGGTATATATTTATATAACCTGCTTTTTTAAACTCATATATCTCAAAACTTCCTACATCACTAAATAGTCTTCTACAAGATGGCTTTAATATCTGGGTAGTATTCCATTATATGGACATGTGTATGTACTATAATTTATTGTCAACTCTACTACTATACTATTAGGTTGTTCATAGCTTTTTCTCTATCTTGAACAATCCAGTATGAACATCTATGTTCATAAATCTTTGCACAATTATCTAATTATTTCCTACAGTTACTCCCTAAAAATAAACTTCCTGCATCACTAGATATGCCCATATTTTAGTCTTTCAAAACATTTTTGTCCAACTCTGCTGTCACCTTAATGATTTGATTTCCCAGTTTCCCACTTACCCTCTGGTAGTAAATTTGTGACCTTTGGAAATGTTTTACAGCCATTTGGGTCATGTTTAGACCATGGACACAAGGATTTATTGAAATCATTCTTAAAAATAATTGAATTAATGTAGATTCTAAATTTAGGAGGTAGCTGAGATACAGAGCTAGCCGGCTGAATACCCTGGTACATGTGGGGTTGTGCTTTTTTCCAACTTCTTAACTTCTCAGAGGAATTGAGACTGCTTCTTTGGATAAAATGCTGTATGGAGAGAAACTCCTTAAGCTCTGAAATACCTTTTTGCCTAGATCCTGATAGACAGCAAAATCTGTGGTATGACAAATGGCATCTGACACCCAGGAAGGAACACATCCTGAAAAATAAATCCATATCTCTCATCCATCTCTAATTTCAGGGGACAGGCTCTCATGCGAGATCCATATCGCCTCTGCCTTCCACAAACACTGCATTTTCGTTTCCTGGCCCTGTAATCAACTTGGCTGAAACACAGCTACCGCCCAATCTGAGTTAAACTTTGCTCCCAGAAAGAGACAAGATACACTGCTTGCTGAAAATTGATTTCTAAGGAGAAAAATATAAGTAAGTAAGCCATCATTTAAAGAACACATATTTTTGCTGGTTTTTAAAAATGGGGTTAAAGAATCTGTATTTTTTGCATTCATGTACAGAGCCAATATTTTAATAGACATTAGGTACCTAGGACCGCTCTTGTGAGTAATTCAAAGCACAGTACTCTTAAAAAATTAAACATATACTCATTCTGTTTATAAAAATTATTGGCTTCCTACTATGCGCCAGTTTGTATTTGGTACTGGAGATAGTAAAATAAATAATATTTTGACCCCAAACTTAAGAATCTCCCCTTCTAGGTGAAACAATGCTCGACATCATTAGCCATGTTGAGGGACTCATCATTAGTCGGGGAAAGCAGGTCAAAACCACAATAAAGTAGCACTTCATACTCACTAGGATGACTATGGTTAAAAAAAAAGGATGGACCATAACAAGTGTGGCCAAGAATGCAGAGAAATTAGAACCGTCATGAGTTGCCGGCGGGACCATAAAATGGTGCAACCACTTTGGCAGATCCTCAAAATGTTAAGCACAGATTTATCATATGACCCAGGGATTCCACTCTTAGATATATACCCAAGAGAACTGAAAACATATGGACACACCAAATTCGTACATGACTGTTCATGGAAGAATTATTCATAGTAGCCGAAAAGTGGAAACAACCCAAATTACCATCAACTGAAGAATGAATAAACAAATGTGGTGTATCTGTACAGTGGAATCTTATGTGGCAATGGAAAGGAACGACATACTATAACATGGAAGACCCTTTAAGAACTTTATGCTAAGTGAAAGAAGCCAGGAACAAAAGGCCACATATTGTGATTCCATTATATGAAATGTACGGAGTAGGCAAATCCATAGAGACAGAAAGTGATTCAGGGGTTGCCAGGAATTGGGGAGCTGGGGGAGAGGGGGTGAAGAATGAGTGATAAAGGTGTAGGGCTTGTTTTGGGGGAGTTGATGAAAATGGTCTGGAATTAGTGGTGATCAATGCACAACCTTGTAAATATATGAAATACCACTGGATTGTAATCTTAAAAAGGATGAAGTTTATGATACATGAATTATATCTCAATAAACATGTTATTAAGAAAAAGAATTCCCAGGATAATGTGATTCATTCCACTACTAAGGTAGGTTAAAAAAGGGTAGGGAAAGGCTTCATGAAGGCACTAATATCTGCCCTAAGTATTCAGGGATGAGTAGGAAGAAAGTTGATGCAGGGAGCAGAAAAGGACAGCTAGGTAAAGGGATTATACAAGCACCTAGTAGGTACTAAATAAATGTGTTTTCAATGAATTCATGATTTCGGAGAATTACTTGATTTGAAAATGTCATGAGAGCTGTCTCTCCAGCTGCCAAGATAATTGAGGACATGCCAAACCATACGACCAAACTGGGTTGGGACCACTTTGGCGGGTTACACAATGGCAAAGTTATGATCTTACTAGTTTCCTCTGATATAAAACACCTATAAATTTCTCTTTATCTCTCTTACTGGACAGATCATTGATGAACTCTTAGAAGAGATTATTGCTATTCCTTTTATCCTAGACTGTGTCTACTAGTACAGACATAAAGTCTGGTGAAATATTAAGCAAATGCTAATCATCTCACATCATATGTATAGGAAGAATTAAGTTGAATATTTTCTTTTCTTAACTTTCAACCAGCTTCTTTTGAATAGAGGACTGTAGATTCATGTCTATAAATCCTATACATTTTCTAAATTATGAGTAATGTTATAGAATCCACCCGTAATCTCTTCTATTCCTAGATCTCAAGAACATTAAACAACTGAAATGTTCAAGATATATGGAAATGAAATTCAAAAAACAATCTGAATACCAGTAAGATTTCAGCTATGGAAAAATTTAGATAAACCAGCGAAGGTAGGAAATGGCAATTAAATGGAGTTGGGTGCTACATAATTTAACTTGAAGAAAAACGTAACTAACCTGCATATGATTCTATACAATTGATTATTTTTGTAAAGAAGATTTGTGGCTGGGATGATAACAAGAACCATCCTGGGGGGCTTCCCTGGTGGCGCAGTGGTTGAGGGTCCGCCTGCCGATGCAGGGGACACGGGTTCGTGCCCCGGTCCGGGAAGATCCCAAGTGCCGCGGAGCGGCTGGGCCCGTGAGCCATGGCCGCTGAGCCTGCGCGTCCGGAGCCTGTGCTCCGCAACGGGAGAGGCCACAGCAGTGAGAGGACCGCGTACCGCAAAACAAAACAAAACAAAACAAAAAGAAACAACTTGGGTAAGAAACATTTTACCTAGAAGAAACTGTCAGCGGTTTGCAAACATGAAAAGAAGAGAATAGATGTCTGAAAGGTGGGTTTGAAGGTAATAGGATTTTGCCCTACTGCGGAAACTTAAGCTTCAGATCAGAAAGCTTTTATGTGATATCACCTTTTGAGTGACAACTGTCAATAGGAGTTGAACAGTGGTGAGACCAGTATGGATTTTTTTCCAGGTCTCTCTGCTGCCATTGCCTGTCATGAGACATTGCATGTTATTTTCAAATCACTTACGTACGTTCAGCTATTTTCCTCCATCAGTGTGTAGCAAAAACATTGGGGTAGTAATAACTATTTTAAAATTTCTTCATCTCAATGCATGTCAGGTTAGGAAATGCTCTGAATGCCATTTAAAACTTCTTGCCTTAAAAATAGGTTAATAACCTGCAAGTAATTGTTTTTCAAAGATTTGGATAATTCAACCTTATAGTGTATTTTATGTTTCCTTTAATGAACAGAAAATTACTTTTGTTTAAAAGACTTTCATTTACTCTGTTGTATGTTTTTCATCTGATGTAGAGAAAAATCAATTATTTTAAGAATTAAGTCCTTTCTGGCAGTTCGTATAAGTAAATCCTACTAAGTTAAATGACTGTCAGTATTTTTTCCTTATTTATCAACTCCAAGAAAAGTGCTATAATGTTCATAAGTGGAATATAATTTGTTGTTGAGGAAATGGCATTGATTTTCCTGTCGGTTAAAGATTGCTAGTTGGAAAGCAAGAATAATATGTTAACTTCTACTTAACAAAATTTACTTGAAAGAATTATTCTAGAATTGGAAAAGGAGGTGGCTGTTCTTAGATCCTATATAACCAGCTTATGCCTGATGTAATAAATGCTCAGGTGAGAATATCTGAGAAAAAATGAACAGAGAAAGGGTGTCAAGTTTGGAATAATTATGACCAAAATAATAGCTTACTATTTATATGTACATAATGTTTTGAAATATTTAAAACACTTTTACATACATGACACAATTTAACTACTAACACAGGAATTTTATGTAGTCAGGCAATTGGACGGTTAAAAGGAAAGACTGCTTTCATACTGTAAATTAAATTATATAATACATCCTAGGGCTTGTCTGCCTTTGATAAAAACACATAATATACCAGTACCTGTTTCATTTCATGTGGTACCTTTGATTAGGTGTCCACAAAACTGTCAAAATATATAAACTATAAAAATATAAAAGCTAGCAAAACATATAAACTTCTCAAGGGTGGAGAGCTTATCTTTTTATTTGTTGATTTTTCTCTACTTGTCCAGATATTGAAGTGACATGATCAGTAACTATTCTGTGTACTATTCCTCTCGCCCTTCCAAAGGCATCCAATCATGAGGATGTATTTGTTGGAAATATAGGGGCGTCCCAAATAGCTGCCCTCTCTTCTAGCCGGATTCAGAACCAACTGAGAGGTAGACCAGGAGCGAGACAGAAGGAGCTCTGGGAGAATGTGGCCAGTTGTGCAGCAACGATGGGCTTCCTGACACTCTCATCCAGCCTCTGGGAAACTAAAGGACTCGGATCTCTTTCACAGGGACAGAGTCTGCTGCGGTAAAAACAATGCCATAAGGAGCAGAGATGAAGGACACTGGGTAGTGGAATGAGTTAGGCTATCAAGTCTAGTTTCTCCTCACAAACTCTGTAATCTGATATTTTGGAGGTATGAGTGAGCTGGCAGAGAGAAGCCCAAGGAACTCCAATGGGTGTCCCAGCACACTGAAGTCTCTCCACTTGAAAACCTGAGGCATGGACACTATGGAAAGCAGTATGGAGGTTCCTCAAAAAACTAAAACTAGAGCTACCATATGATCCAGCAACCCCACTCCTGGGCATATGTCCAGACAACACTATAATTCAAAAAGATACTTGCACCCCTATGTTCATAGCAGCCGTGTTCACAATAGCCAAGACATGGAAACAACCTAAATGTTCATCGACAGATGAATGGATAAAGAAGATGTGGTATATATACACAATGGAATACTACTCAGCCATAAAAAAGAATGAAATAATGCCATTTGCAGCAACATGGATGGACCTAGAGATTATCATACTAAGTGAAGTAAGTCAGAAAGAGAAAGATAAATACCACATTATATCACTTATATGTGGAATCTAAAATATGACACAAATGAACCTATCTACAAAACAGAAACAGACTCACAGACATAGAGAACAGACTTGTGATTGCCAAGGGGGAGAGAGGTGGAGGAGGGATGCACTGGAAGTTTGGGATTAGCAGATGCAAACTATTGTACATAGAATAGATAAACAAAGTCCTGGTGTATGGCACAGGGAACTATATTCAATACTCTGTGATAAACTATAACAGAAAAGAATGTGAAAAAGAATGTGTGTGTGTGTATGTGTATATATATATATATATATGTGTGTGTATATATATATATATATATATATATAACTGAATCACTTTGCTGTACACCTGAAACTAACACATCATTGTAAATCAACTACACTTTAATAAAATAGATTTAAGAAAATGACCTAAGGCATGCAGAGGGGAGGGTACCTCTAACTACTATCATTAATAGCAGAAAATAAAACATAACTATACTATTTCTTTAATATATATCATTGCATTATAAGACATGTCTTCAAAAATAATTTCATTAGAGTGATCTTGGTGAATATTCATAAATACGTGATTAAGCAAAACTATAAAAATAAAAAAGAGCGATTCTATTAAGAATTCATCATCTTAAATACCAAAACTATTTAAGAGAAACACCTTTCTGCTTATTTCTTGCGCTGTGAATTATCTCAAGTCATGAGAGGTTTAAAATACTTTGAAAATGTGTATTCAAGCGTTCACAGGAGAGCCTAAATCTACAATACTGGCAATAAGTTTATGATTTAGAAGTTGTAATCTTTAAAATATACATCACATGGCATATAATAATAATAGTAGTAGTCAAATAACATGACCCATATTTACTGGGTATATGCTATGTTCCAGGTATTGTATTAAGCATTATATATGCATGGTCTCATTAATATTTCACTACTGCCTTATTAGGTTAAGACACGTGTACTTGACTTGAAAATCCCATACAGCAATGTCTGAATTAGACTTTATGGTGTCTTCCCTTTAATTAATGGGAGAGGCAAACATAAGCCCTTTTCTCTAGAGCGATAAAGAGAATCAACATCAGTTTTCCACACACTGGTTCTTAAAATTATTCTAGTCAGGGGGTATGAAAGCTATTATATGCCTATCAAGATGTAGGCATCGACATAAAAGCAACAGGTTACTTTAGGGATTATGAGTCAGAAAATAATCAGGAAGTCCTGGGTTTGAGTCTCAACAGCATCTTTTTCTAGTGTGAATGAAAAACGTTGCCTGCCGTATCAGTAAACAAAGGATGTTGCAGCCATCAGGCCATCACATTTCAGCATCCCCGATGGTAAGCTCTAAGGGAACTCAGGATGCAACATGATGCCCACCACCCAGCAGTCAACTACCCAAGTCATCCCCAACAGTGCACCCTGAGGAGACTCAGGATGAGAAAACACAGGATCCTGGCCCCAGATAGCTGAGATGTTATCAAAGGAATGATTTCAATGAGCCCAGACTCTGCATCTTCTCATAGGTAGAAAAGAGCTAAATTCCTTACCTTCAGATCTGGTTTTCTTTCATTAACAGTAATCCTTTGATGTTCCAACTACCTGGTCTGTGTTGCAAAAACTCCTATTTATCCCAGCTCCTCCCTGACCTCTTTGGAACCGTCCCTCAGAGTGAGATGAGTCCTGTCTCCTGGGCTTGAAGTCCTCAGAAAATCTGTGGAATAAAACATAACTCTCAACTTCTAGGCTGTGCGTTTTTTTTTTTTTTTTTTTTGGTCAACACTAGTATGTGCCTTAATCTCTTGAAAACTTGGTTTTATCATCTCAGAAAATGGGAATAATAAATGCTAGTCACCTCACAGGGTTGTCTTGAAAATCAAAGATATTAAATGAAAGTAGCCTAAAATGAGTTGCATATACAGATGCAGTTTTTGGTTCCCTCTATTTACCCCTTTTCAGCTCACCCTCTGTGCTGTCTTGCCCAGTCCTTCTTTAAGTTTGCTCACTCCTTGGAAAGGGTGCTGAGCTGAGCCCTTACACACGCCGTGGGAGTTGCCATTTCCACCATCACCTGGCTGCCTCATGTCACTCATTGGTTTCTGTCTACAGCTTAACTACACAACACTTATTTTTGTTATAGTAAACACACATACAAGCAAAAAAGCTGAAAAATGCCTATTCAATTTTGGGACCAGGTTTAGAAAAAACACTTTTTTTTCTTCTTTTTTAACATCTTTATTGGAGTATAATTGCTTTACAATGGCGTGTTAGTTTCTGCTTTATAACAAAGTGAATCAGCTATACACATACATATATCCCCATATCTCCTCCCTCTTGAGTCTCCCTCCCTCCCTCCCTATCCCACCCCTCTAGGTGGACACAAAGCACCGAGCTGATCTCCCTGTGCTAGTGGCATGGACGTATACACACTACCAAATGTAAAATAGATAGCCACAAAAACACTTTTTTCTTGCAAAAGTCAAAAGCCTTGGATAAGACATCTTTTATCAAAATGAGATGACTTCCCTTAGAAACTTTTTTTTTAACTAAAATATACATGTTAAATAAAGGCCACGACATTAAGATGCTATAAGACAAGAGGCTTTAGATCTTATTTTTGTAGTGTCTTCTGAGGTACTCATTTGATCAAGCTTTCCTGGAACCAGTTCCTATCCTTCTAGGTAGTCTTTGAATTTTATTTGGAAATGAAACAATAAGCCAACACTGATAATTGGAGACTGCCAGCTGAAGACCAGACATGACCTGGAACTAACTCCTATCAGGCTACTCATGCAGGTGTTGCCATGGTGTCTATCCTCTATCCTCTTTGACTTGTAAAGTGCTGAAGTTGAAGGAACCCTAGAGATTAGTTAGCTCAGAGGTTCCCCTCCACCATCAGAATATCAGAACCTCTTGAGAGATTTTAAAGCAAACATATTACTTGGCCCTAGAACAGATGAACCAGTGGGAGAAGCAGATACTAATTTCTAGACCTGAAGGTCTGGAATAGAGTTGGGGGACCAATTATGTTGCACAAAATACAAATCCTCAGGACTTCCCAGGTGGTCCAGTGGTTAAGGCTCCGTGCTCCCAATGCAGGGGGCACGGGTTTGATCCCTGGTCGGGAAACTTAAGATCCCTCATGCTGCATGGCGCAGCCAAAACAAAACAAAAACAAACAAAAAAAAACAAATCCTGTGCAGAAAGTTTTAGCCTGTCTATCCTTGCGGGTGGGCTTGAAAAATTTTTCCATTAGGGTTGAGTGTGCTGGTTTTTCCTGTTCCTTCCAGGACAATTCATCTCTTCCTCTCTGATGTCAATGCTCCCCTAACTCACTTCATTGTAGCAAGATGAATCTCAGTGCCCAACGTACACGAAGACAGGCAACTTTCTCTACAACTGAACTTAATCTTTATTTCAAGCTTCCATTCTACCAGGCAATGGAAATCCAATCTCAGGACAACTCAGAAATACTTCAGGGGCCTTTTGAAACACCAAGACATCAGAGTGGGGATGAGCATAGAATCCTGACTCGACAGCACCTACCCTGTTGGCATTTTTCATTCCTGTGGCCTATGGGCACATCCGCCTCTGCCCACCGTGGGCCACTTCTCCAGTTTTGGCTAAGGTCACCAATGCTCTCCATATTACTAAATTCAAGAGACATTTTTTCATTCTCAACATACTAAGACACCCATCAGCTTTTGACCTAGTTGACTGTTTCTCCTTAAACCACTCCTTTCTCTTGGCTTCCATATACCACTCCCACCCAGCTTTCTTCTGATCTTCCTTGCCATTTTTTAAAAGCCTAGCTCCATATTCTTCAGGAGTGCTTCTGTTTTGCCGGTCTTCTCTCTCTCCATTCTCTCCCTAGATGATGTCTTTATTTCCATTGTTTCCAATACAATCAAGTTCTGATGACTTGGAATGTATATCTTCAGGCCAGCAAGAGCATCTCAACTTTATAGCTGTATATTTGATGACAAACGTTACATCTCTACTTAGATGTCGTAAAGACACTTCTGAAAACAAATCCAAAAGCAAATTCAGGGTCATTGCCTCCACACAACATGTTCCTCTGTTAGTTTTTCCAAGCAAATATATTCTTGACATCTGTCCACTTCACTCCTTCCTCTAGATATCAAGTCCTATGACCCCTTTCCCCCAAATGTATCTTAAATCCATTCACATCTCTAACTCCACTACCATGATCTTGACTCTAGGCCACCACTGTTTCCTTCTTGGACCACTGCAATGCCTTCCACATGGTGACCTACACCCATTCTTGCCTTCCTCCAACTCCTTCTCTGTAGAATAATCAGAGTGATGTCTTAAAAAGGACTCGAATCACATTATACCCTTCCAAAGCTTCTTCACAAGACTTGTGATTGCACTTAGAATAATGTCTCTGATATTTGACAGAACCTACAAGGACCTGTCTGACGTCATCCCTGACTGTATCTCCTGCATTACCTTGTGTTACTGATCTACCAGTCATTATGTTCCAGATACACTTTCCCAACCAAGCTCCTACATATCTCAAGAGCGTTGAATTTTTTCTTAGAGTTTTTGGCTTTCTTCTACTGTAATGGTCTCTATCACCTTCCCTGTTTACCTGGACAATATACATAGCTTGACCACCCTACCCATTGTTTGCCTCATTTGGGGCAAAGTCTTCCCCACACCCTCAAACTACACCTCTTACTTTACACTCTCACAGCACTATAAGTACTGCATTTGTTTAATGTCTCTCATTTATTACTGTACACCTAGTACTTAGCATAGTACCTGGAAAATAGTAGGTACTCAGTAAATATTTATTGGATACAAAAATATGCAGCCTGTATTAGTTCCTTGTGGATGTCATAATAAATTTCAAGAGACTTGGTGGCTTAAAACTGCAGAAATTTATTCTCTCACAATCTGGAGTCTAGAAGTTTGAAATCAATGTGTCAGCAGGAACCCCTCTGAAGGCTCTAGATAAGAATCCTTCTTTGCCTCTTCCAACTTCTGGTGACCCAGGCATCCTTGGCTTGTGGCTGCATCACTCCAACCTTTGCCTCTACCTTCACATGTCTGTCTTCTCCTGTGTCTCTCTGTGTCCTCTTCTCTTCTTGTAAAGCATCAGTTACTGGATTTAAGGCCCACACTAAATCCAGATAATTTCATCTAGAGATCCTTGATTGATTACATCTGAAAAGACCCCATTTCCAAATAAGGTCATATTCTGAGGCTCCAGATGGACATGAATTTTGGGGGTCACTGTTCTACTCATTGCACAGCCTACCCCTAATCCATCTTGCTGTTCTACTTCCCTTCCTCCTGCCCCCTCATCAGCTGGAATTCATTAGAAAAGCTGGCTCCATCGTTAATATTTACAGCAGGATCTTTCTCAGCTGCTCAATTAGAGCTTAATTCCTGAAATCAAAATAACACCTTAGGGGGGAAAAGTCCCCTGTGTTTATTCTTATTGGTGAAACAGGGAATATCTTTGGAAAATAGATATACTCTGGAGAAGGGAGAGAATTATTTAGCTTTCTAAGAGGCTGAGCATAAAAATGCCACATGATACCCTTATTTTATATGCCTCATTCCCAAACAACAAGTGAACTTAATTTTGATTTCAGGTGTATGTGTGAATGTGAAAAAAGAAGTGTACACTTTTTGAAATCCACAGCCGTGTAATCAGCTGTGAATAATGAAGGAGAGAAACACTCTCATGTGGTCTAAAAGCAAGCATTAGCAGGCCAACTTTCCACTTTGCAAATATGTCTTGGAAACCCTCTATGACAAGGATCTTCCCATTCATAAAGATACCTAGTCAGAAGCACTCAGGGTACCAAATTCATTAAGGAACCCCAACTCTCTGTCCCCAGCTTACTACCTGAGAAATAGAAGGTAATGGTTTTCATGTTTCTAATATGTGGTTATATTTTCCAGAATATTCCATGTCCGTATAGCCCCTGGCCCTTGCTCTGCCAGACTTCCACCATTGATGGTCATGTGTAACCCTCACAAGATGCTCATGCCTAAGGCAGGTGAGTAGATGGAGGGGCTCTTCCGCTCTCTTGTTCTGGCGGCAGTAGAAAAGAACACGAATCACTCTTAAAGCGATTTCAGGATATATACTTTTAAAATATAAAATTCGTGATTTATGCCTTCCAAATTGAAGAGATGTAGAAACATTTACTGAATATGGGCCAGGCTTGGTGCTAGGCAGGAGGTGAACAGAGGTGAAGGAGGACTGGCTTCTGACCTCTTGGTTATTCAAGAATAGAATTGAGTTTGTCTGGGTTCAACCTTCAAACCAGTGTGAGTGCTGAAGCTGACAGACATGTAAGTAAGTAATTATAACACAGAGTGAAATGTTAAACAATAGAACTCTGCTCTTGGCTGGGATTGCCATATACACACTACTATATATACAATAGATAACTAGTACGGAGCTACTGTATAGCACAGGGAACCCTACTCAACACTCTGTAATGACCTATATGGGAAAAGAATCTAAAGAAAAGTGGATATATGTATATGTATAACTGATTCACTTTGCTGTACAGCAGAATCTAACACAACATTGTAAATCAACTATACTTCAATAAAAATTAAGAAAGAAAAAAAAATAGTAACAGCAACAAACCAAAACAAAAACAACAAAAAAGGAATATGTTGAATCTGTGTACAAAGCAGGAAGATTTCCCAGGGGAGGTATCTGAACAGTTTTAAAGGATGAATGAAGAGTTTTCCAGACAAGCAATCTTGGAGAGAGTGGAGGGAAGGAAGAAGCAGCGATGCTGGGAAAGGGAATGCCATGTGCAAAAGCAGGAAACAGAACTAACAGGGATTGTCCTGGGAACTATGAATAACTTGATAATCCTGGGACATAAAGTGAGTTTGGTGACCAAAGGATCGTCTTCATAAGTAGACAAGGCTGGGTATGAAAATCTTGTGCATCATGTGACGACTACGGACTTGGGCCAGTGAGGATTTATTGAAGAGATTTAAGGTATGTGTGTGTGCGTGTGCGTGTGTGCGTGTGTGTGTGTGCGTGTGTGTGTGTGTGTGCGTGTGTGTGTGTGTGTGTGGTGATGGTGGTTGCAGGGAGTTATGGTAGTATTTAACTCATTAATCTCATTCCTGTACTATTGAAAGAACTCTAAAAAGATAAAACACTTTTCTTCATAACAATATAAAGGTAGTCCAATAACAGAAAGAGAGTATTGTATTCTTGCAAATCAAATTAAGGAAACATTATGTCACATTTGAAGCATAGTAAAAGATTTTGTAGCCACATGGCAAAAATTATATATTCTTTTTTTTTTTTGCGGTACGCGGGCCTCTCACTGTTGTGGCCTCTCCCGTCGCGGAGCACAGGCTCCGGACGCGCAGGCTCAGCGGCCATGGCTCACGGCCTAGCCGCTCCGCGGCATGTGGGATCTTCCCGGACCGGGGCACGAACCCGCGTCCCCTGCATCGGCAGGCGGACTCTCACCCACTGCGCCACCAAGGAAGCCCAAAAATTATATATTCTTAAGCATGCCTCATTATAAATAAAATGAGGTGCAGTACTCGTAAACGGTGAAGTTATTCTTTTATCCAATTCTTTGATTTTCTATTGAATTTCAGGTGACCTATAAATAAATGTCATAGTGAACAGAAAATGTTTAATAAAAATTAAAATAGCTAATGTTTACGGATGTCGTTTGTTAATAGCATTTAAAAAACATAAAATTCACTTTTTAAAAGAAAATTCTCAATTGTTATCATATTCTCATCCATCAAAATATATTCAAACATTGTCTCTCTGTGTTGGTGCCAATGAATGGTCGTTGTCTACTAAGTAACTGACTAAACATATCTGCCCAGGAGAAATAAATGAGTATAAATCACAATGTTCAATTCCTTTCATTTGTATACTGCTTTGGAATTTGTTAAAGACTTTAACATACATTATTAAAGTATGTGTCTGAAGCACAGGTATTACCACATGAGTGAATTGCTTATTAAACAAGTTTAGCCCTTGACTGGGAAATTAAGAGTGTTTGGTTATTCAAGAATAGAATTGAGTGTGTCTGGGTTCAACCTTCAAATCAGGGTGAGTGCTGAATCTGCTGGCTTTCCAGCCTTTCTCAAATAAATATGCAGTGTCTGAATTTTCCATGCAAGAACCACTATACATCCCACCCTCTTGTGTCGCTGAAACCAAGCAGCACCTGCTGGGGCTCCTGGGCACAAAAGCCTTTCTGTGTCCCCCATTTCTTGATTATAGGAAACAGGCTTCCTTCAGCTCCCAAGCTTCCCTGAGTTCCAAGGGCAGGTTCAAACAGTTGCTCATCAGGGAAGGGAGGGGATGCAGAGACAGGGGAGGAACAGTCAAGAAACAATAGTGAGCCTTGGGACAGGGTCTTGGTTCCCCACTCAAGGGATACACATAACCATATCTTTGAGCTATTTTACAGGTGCTGAAACCCCCATCTAGTGGGAGAAGTTAACTGTATGCTGCTCACAAGCATGTAGACCCCAGACAATTTGGAACCAGAAGGTTGATGATGCTCACTCCCAATTGCCTCACCACCAACCCATCAGAAAAATGTCCTCAAGCTGATCACACCTTCCTCTTTGAACCATTACTATAAAATTCCTCACTACCCCCTCCAGGTCGGGACACACAGTTTTGAGGGCATTATCCCTCTGTGGCCCCCTTTGCCTGGCAAAGAAATAAAGCTATTCTTTTCTACTTCACCCAAAACTGTCTCCAAGATTCAATTCAGTACCGGGATACAGAGGCTGAATTCTGGCTGCATGGCCTCAGGTAGGAGACCGGATGCTCAGGCCACCAGGAAAAGTCTCACATCATGATGGACTTGGTTTGTGAATAGCTGGTCAAGTGAATCAACTATTGTGAGAAGGTCTAGTAAGGTACTTAAATATCTATAATTGATTTATTCATTGTTCCTGGGGGCTTATTGGCTGCCTAGTAATGCAATGCCCAGCACTGTGTCTGGAGCTAGAGGGAAATCAAAAGAGATGTATGAAATTTCGTAAATTTACCAAAAATTTTGAATGGTACACTCACAATAGGTGAATTTCACAGGATGTAAATTATACTTCAATAGAGCTATTGAAGAAGGAGGAGGGGGAGAGGAAGGGAAGGGCAGAGGCTGGGAGAAAGGTGAATCAAATTACCCAACTGTTGAAAAGGGAATTCCAAAAGGAAGAGGGCAGGGTGGAATAGAGTCGCTTTTCCCAAATTTTAATCATTCATTGGTAACTTTCCAATATTTGCCTTATCACTTAATATCTATATTTTAATTTATTGAATAGTTCTCTACTTTTGACTATTATTTTTTTAAAAAAATACATCATTTTTATTGCTTTATTTTAAGCCGGATTGTCTTTTTCTTACCTAAACTGGTTAATTTTAGGAGGAAAAGAAAAAGAGATGGCTTTGCCCTCTAGGAGCTGACAATGTAGTTAGGGGTGATAATATACGTAAATATGCATCCAGGTACAGCAAATTGTATAAAAAATCAAATTGTATACAATTAAGTGCCATAGTTAATGAGCAGAAAACAAACATAATAGAAATTGAGAGAAAAGTGAGATTACTGTAGGCTACATTTCAAGAAGAGTTAATCATCGAGATATTGGGACTTGAGCTGGACATCGCAGAATGGGTAAAACTTGGAAAGATGGAGGAAATTAATTTTAAGTATCTTTCACTTATTGTGCCTCTATTATATGCTAAACACATTACTGTCAATTTACACCTAAGTAGCATATACTTACTTAAATGTCATAGCAATCATGGAAAAGAGATACTATTCTCAGTTCACATATAAGTGAACTTATATGTAAACTATTCACAGTTCACATATAAGGAAATTAGGGCTCTGTGAAGTTGATGGACATATTCAAGGTCACACATCATTTTCCATGATGTGTGACCTTGACACCATGTCAAGGAGCTTACTCCTATGTTTTCTTCTAAGAAGTTTTGTGGTTTCAGGTATTACTTCAAATCTTTAATCCTTTTTAATTGATTTTTGTGTATGGTATAAAATAGGGGAGGGGTCCAGTTTCATTCTTTTGCATGTGGCTATGCAGTTTTCCCATACCATTTCTCAACATCATTTATTGAAGAGATTATCCTTTCCCCATTGTATAATCTTGGCTCCTTTATTGTAAATTAATTGACCATATATGCATAAGTTTATTTCTGGGCTCTCTGTTCTGTTCTTAGATCTTAAAAGTTCTCACCACAGAAAAAAAAATGGTAATTTTGTGACATGATGGAGGTGTTAGCTAATGCTATGGTGATAATTATTTTGCAATATATAACTGTATAAAATTAGCATTTAAAATTAAAACGTACACTTTAAACTTACGCATGTGTGTCAATTATATCTCAATAAAGCTGAAAAAAATAAAGCAATGCCTAGCACATAGTGAGCAAGAATAATAACTAAAATAAATTACTCACAGATAATCACTGTTAATATTTGGGTAATATGTCCCTTTACCTAAGACCAGAAATTTGCAAATCACAGTTTGTAGAAAGAGCCTCAGTGGCCTGTTTTTGTAGCCCTAGAGACAAGAATGTTTTTTACATTTTTTGAAGGGTTATTAACAAAAAAACAAACAAACAAGAATATGCAACAAAGATCATATCTGTCCAGTAAAGCTTAAAACATTTACTACCTGGCCCTAGGCAGAAAAAGTTTGCCAGCCTCTGATCTAAGATAATTGTAGATCAAGTTTTTAAAATAAAATTAGGACTGTTCTGAATATTGCATTTTAATATACCTTTGAACTCAAGAATATATTATGATCACTTTCCTCAGTTTTTCTAAAACACTTTTTTTAATTGGCTATGTAGAATTCCTTTATCAGATTCACTGTGATTTATTTAACCAATCTCCTACTGTTAGATATTTAGGTTGTTTCTAATTTTTGCTGTTAAAACTCTGAGATAAATACCTTTGTATTGATATAATTTTGCACATCTTTGTTTCCTTAGGGAAAAATTCCTGGATATGTAATCTCTTGGTTAAAGGAAATAAAATATTTTTAAGTCTCTTCATTCATATTTCAAAATTAATTCTGGAAAGATTATATCAGTTTAAACCCCAACCGTCTTTGAGAGTGCTACTTCTCCACATCAGTTCCCAACCCAATTCCTCACAAACCATGGATACCATCATTAATTTATGTGTGTATATATACTTGTCGATTTCTTATGTGAAGAAATGGTATTTCATTGAAATCAGGTTGACATTTTATGTTTCTTGACCACTTATATTTCTTCTTTTATAAATTACTTTTTAAAATAACTCTTAAAAATTGGGATACCATTTTCTACAGGGATATTTACTATTTTTCTCATTGATTTGTTAGAATTCTCTCTTTGTATGAATAAATTCTGTCATATATGTTGTGAATATTTTCCCTAATCTTCATGGATCCTTTACTATCATGTTTCATGATTTGGCATAAAGTAATCTATCAATTTTCCCCATAATGCCTCTTATTTTTATGTTAGAAATGCCCCCCAAAGCAGATAATTTTATTTTTTATATTTAATTATTTAATTTATTATTATTTTATTTTGCTATATAGACTGAGGTGAACAAATGGTTCATAAGTTAATTTGCCCAAGGTGAAGTAGTAAGTGGCAAAGCTACTATCAAACCTGAGGAAGAGTGACTACAGAACACAGTCTCTTAAACCCTTAATGTCTCATCATCATTTTGACTCTTAGTTTGAAACAGATAGTTCCACTAAACGAAATATCTTTCTGTTTCTAATCTAAGTTATTTTTTAAAAGCCATAAATTTATAGCAAATTTTATTAAATCTCCTTTCACCATTAATTTGCCATCTTTGTGTTATCTATTGAGCCATCTTTGCATTCCTAGAATAAACTTATCTGGCCATATTATTCTTTTAATAAACTGATGATATGATTTACCTAAATTATTTTACAAATAGTCTATATCTTCCCTATTATTATTTTTTCTGCTTCTCCTATCAATAGTGAGAGAGAGATGGTGAAAGCTCTTAATGCAATGAAGATTTAAGAAATTTATTCCTTAAGTTCTATCAGTTTTTACCTTTTATATTTTTAGGCTATTTTAATGTGGATGTAGAAGTTTAAAACTCTTGTCTCCCTAGTGAATTAAGCCTTTTGTAATTAAGTACTTGATCCTTAATAATGCTTTTTGTCTCAAAGTCTGTTTTGTCTGGCAATGATATAGTTAAACCAGCTTATTTTTTATTTTGAACGATAAATTTTTCCTTCTTTTTCCTTTTATACTTTAATGTTTTTTTTATTTTTGGTGTGTCCATTGTAAACAGAATATACAGGATATTTTTGTCTACTATAATAATATATCTTAATGAGTTCAATCTCTTTAAATGTATTAAGATGAATCATTTAGTTGAAAATTTTCTTCCATTTATTCTGTTTTCTATTTGTACCTCTGTTTCTATGTTTCTTCATTTTTTTCTTCTTTCTTAAAAATTTTGATTTACTGTTACTTTGTTTATTGCTTTCTCTTATCCATTATTTTCCTATATTGGTTTGGAAATTTTACACTTTGGTTTTTTTTTAATGTTTATTCTACAAAATATATATGCATATTATATTGCCCCATACAAGAACCTTAGAACACTTAGCTCCAGCCTCTCCCTTTGAATTATGACCATTGTGGTACAGTATTTTAGCTCTGCTCTTAATTCTTCTGCACAAATTAAACATAATTATTATTATTTTATGCAATTTTTCAAAATTACATATTTTGGTTACTATTTTATATACTATTTCCTTTTGTATGTCAGATGACCCTTTTGTAAATAATTTCCTTCTTCCTGAAACACATTCTTAAAAGTTCCACCAGCACAGGTTTATTGGTGGAAAATATTTTCATTATAAAATTATAAAGTAAAATGCTTTCATTATAAAATAAAATGTCTTTATTTTACCCTCCTTTTTGAAAGGTCATTTTTCTGAATACTCAATTATAAGTTGATAGTCATTTTCTATCAGCACTCTGAAATTATTATTCTGCAAAATTTGGCTCCCTTTGTTGCTGTTGAGAGGTCTGTTGTCAATGTAATTGTCATTCTTTTGTAGGTGACCTTACTTTTCTCTCCAGCTACTTTTAAAAAGCAGTCTTTGTCTTTGGTGTTCTGCAGTGTCACTGTGTTGTGTCTAGGTATGGATTTCTTATTTATTCTGCTTGAGAAATGTTAAATTTCCTGAATGTGTATTTATGGGGTTTTTTTTTATCAGTTATGGAAAATTCTCAGTAATTATGACTTCAAATTACTTTTGTGATCTTCTTTTGGAACTCTGATATTAGGACTCATATTATCCTCTATCTCTCTTAATTTCTATTTCATGTTTTGTATCTTCTTGTTAGTTTGTGCAGCATTCCTATTTTTTTCAGATGTATCTTTTAGGGAATGATTTATCTCTTTAATTGTATTTAATCTGCTGTTTAATCCCTTCATTGAGGTCTTTGTTCAACAATGATACTTTCACTTCTGAACCTCCATTTTATTCCTATTTAGATCTATGTAGTCATTCCTGGTGATCACCTATAGCTTGCCTATGTTTTGAGAGTCCATCCTTCAGCTCTTTATGCATTTCATACATGACTATTCAATATGCTATTTATGATGATTCAAATATATGAAAATGAGAGGATCTAATCTGCTGTTTTTAAATATTCCTTTTCTTTCCCCTACTTTTCCCAATGGAATCTTGTTCTCTTTTATGATCAATGATCTTTGTGAACTCCAAATAGTTCAGTCTTCATCTGTGGAGATTTTACAGGATTAAATTAGAGATACTTTCTTTCAGATACAATATATGTTTGCCTCTGTTATGTGCAGATGTTGCCATAAGTCAATCCACCCTGTAGCTCCCTTCCAGGGTTCTGTCTTAATGAGAAGGTGTCCAGTTCTACTCCTACTCTTTGCTATTGACCCAAAGTATTGTATCTTATTTGTAGGGTTGTAAAACTGCCATTGGCATCGCTGTCAGCATAGCACTGATCCTCTGCCCACTCACTGTGCCTAGCGGTGAGTCTTCATGGTTTGTCTCTGTGATTTTCTCCCCCTCTTCTGAAGTAGCATCATGGGAAGAGGCTTGGAGATTTCCCCTTCTTCCCCTAAGCCCAGCAGTACAATCACAAGTATGTTCTGCAGTAGGAAGGTGCCTCAAACTCTCTAGTGTGCCAAACTTCTGAAAGTGGAAAATCCTTGTTTGCTTTTCAGTAGGGAAATTATACACTTTGAATATAAAAATAAGAATAAAAATTCTAGCGGTTGTCGTGTGAAATGTAAATAAGATCCAATTTAGCCTGATATGTATTTTGAAATATAGTAACAAATAATTTGACTCTGCCTGAATTATACCATAAAACTTACTTGATGTGATAAAAAAAGCACCTCTACTTATAGTTTAGATTTTGAAAGGCTTTTCCTGATTCCATTTGTTGGCAAATCCAATGTGACACATTTCAGCTGGTTAGGGCATAGTCCTTTGGTAACTTTCTGTTTCACTTCTATTTCTATCATAATTGTTTACTTCTTCCAACCCTTTCAACATCACACATTTTTTTTTAACACTTGTATTAGGCTGAATAACTCCCAAATAAGTACAAAGACAGTAGATATACTGTAGCTGAACACAGAACTCAATGGCTAAAACTATGGCCCATGCTTGCTAATGCTTTGTGCTGACAGTAAAGGCAGTGTTTTTGCTCTGGCCATAGCTTTGTTCTAGCTACAACCTCTTTACTTCTTCTTCTCTTTACTTCTCATAGCCTCAAAACTAGACTTTTTAATTGTTAATGTACAAACAGATTGAGAAATAATAGCTACTGGAGAAGGAAAGTGAGTACGGGCGGAGCTGAGTTTGTTCAGAGCACGTGTACATCCTGTAATTGCATGTAAATACTATGCTGAATACTCTACTACATAATTATAATGACATTCTCTTGGCAACAAGAAGTATGCAGTATAAATTAGAATATACGAAGTATGTGAAAGAACTAAAGGGAAAAAGAATTAAAATATTAATTCTTCCCAGACTAAGGTACTTATATCACCTATAGGTTAACAGTGTTTGCATTTTGGCAGCAGACAGGAGGCGATATTCATTTTGGGAAGAAAACCAGGGTCTGACCACCGGAAATCTAAATTGAGCTGGGTTGACAAGAAATTATCAGTAGTCTTGTACCAAATCGTACTGTTAAGAAGGCAACACTTCTTTCCGTTCTTAATGTTTCTATCGTTGCCAGTGACACATGATACTAGAACTCTGACTCTTCTCTAGATCTTTACTCAGTATTAGGGACACGGAGTAACTACTGATAAAATTTGTTAACAATAGATGGGAGATGTTCAGCTTAGCTCCTCCCATCTCCACCGTGGGAGCAAGCTGCTTGCAGGGAGCAGGGATTCTTCTGGGATCCAGCAGGGAGGTTCTTTTCTCATCATGTGAAGGGTGGTGGGAAGGGATGAGGCTGTCATCATTCAGCCCTGCCTAAGTCTGCCTGATTCTCTTGTTCAGTTAACAGATCAATCTGGCTCAAAACACTGTATGTTCTGTATTGTCCAACTTATCCTTTATCACTAATAGAAGTGATATTTTGCTTTTATCTGCAGACTCTTATCTTACTCCTCAACTGGCTCAGAATTCATGGAGGCAAGAGGGATGCTATTTTTTTTTCATCAGTAGCTGAATGTAGCCATTCTTTTTGTATTGTTGTGTTTGTTATCTTTCTCCTGTGCAATCAGAAACCAAAATGTCATTTGTAAAATACTCTAAAAAATGGACTATATAAGAAATGTGCTGCAGGATCACAATATCAGCAGAGCTCAGTTCCCAGAGTTGACCCTTTGTCAAGGATAGTCAATATGTACTCATTAATTCAGTTCATCGTCTATGCGCTTCTCCAACATTATCCACATTGTTGCTTTCGTGTGTCCTATTTGAGGCATTATATCGCTCCAGGACAGATTTTAAATTTGTCTTCCACATTCATTTTGGAACAAGAGCTCTACTTGTTGCATCTCTAGCTGTACTAATCGTCAAGAGAGAATGTTTAGAGAGAGGTTGCACTGATCACTTCTCTTACCATAATTTGCGGTAGTTTGCTGAATATACTTCCTTGAGACAGGGTTTGGAGGAAAGCAGAGGAGAAATTGAATTTTATCGTAATAAATGTAGGAAAAAATCTATAGATAATCAGATCCCAAGAACATTTAGTTCACTACTCAGGACAGTTTGTCCCATTTTGTAATAGCAAAGAACTACTTGGTGAAGGTAGAAATATTTTTCCCATGGCTAAAAACTTTGACTTTTTCTGATGCTCCTCAAATGAGTACTGGGAGTCTCTGTCCGTGTTTAGAAGTTGATATTACCCTCAGCTGTGTTTTGCTCTCCACTTCCTTCCCTGGTTCGCTGGAACACAACGCAGTGGTTCTGTTGACTATGGCAGAAAAAATTCCTTTGGCTGGTTAATTTTCATAAGTGTGTTCCAATGTACGTTTTATACAAGATATTAATTCAGCTAGTTTATTTAAAAATGGGATTACTGTACAACTGAACCTATTTTGCAGGGTCAAGTGACTAGATAGCCACCATATTCCTGATGCTAAAACTGGCTCACTTTGACTCTGTCTACTCAGTTTACTAGTTCAGTTCCACAGACATTCATTGAGTTATTATTACATGCCATACACAGTGCTAGGCCAGAAACAAATGTGCATTCCCCTTGGTGTCAATCAAGTAAGTGGTTACTTTGGTTTTTTTTGGCAGTGCTAGAAAGCATGTGGGATCTTAATTCCCCAACCAGGGATAGAACCAGCACCGCCTGCAGTGGAAGCACAGAGTCTTAACCACTGGACCACCACGGAAGTCCAGTTAATGGTTACTTTTAAGTCAGTTTGATTTGCTGGCATTCTAATAATATTTTTATCTGTTTAGGATTTTTATTTTCTATTCCAAGCAAACTACAGTCAATTGTACCTTGTTGTTTATTTGAAGGATTTCCTATTGTGCACTGGGTAAAGATCCGTTCCTAGGGCTGCCAAGAGGGCTGGTGACAATGAACATCCATGGCTAGGCAATTTGGGGATAAAAAGTTTAGTTAGATACCAAATGTAAAATAGATCGCTAGTAGGAAGCAGCCACATAGCACAGGGAGTTCAGCTCGGTGCTTTGTGACCACCTAGAGGGGTGGAATAGGGAGGGTGGGAGGGAGACACAAGAGGGAGGAGATATGGTGATATATGTATATGTATAGTTGATTCACTTTGTTATAAAGCAGAAACTAACACACTATGGTAAAGCAATTATACTCCTATAAAGATTTTTAAATAGATAAATAAAAGCAACATTAAAAAAAAATTTAGTTAGATGAGGGACTTCCCTGGTGGTCCAGTGGGTAAGACTCCGTGCTCCCAATGCAGGGGGCCCGGGGTCGATCCCCAGTCTGGGAACTAGATCCTGCGTGCATGCTGCAACTAAGAGTCCGCATGCCACAACTAAAGATCCTATGTGCCGCACTGAAGACCCCTCGCAGACAAAATAAATAAATAAATACATAATATTAAAAATTTTAGTTAGATGAAAATTTTTTAAATTTACACTTTTTTTTGCAGTACACGGGCCTCCCACTGTTGTGGCCTCTCGCGTTGCGGAGCACAGGCTCCGGACGCGCAGGCTCAGCGGCCATGGCTCACGGGCCCAGCCGCTCCGCGGCATGCATGTGGGATCTTCCCGGACCGGGGCACAAACCCGTGTCCCCTGCATCAGCAAGCGGACTCCCAACCACTGCGCCACCAGGGAAGCCCTAAATTTACACTTTTTTATTTCAAACAGAAACTAGCCTGACTTAGAATATTGATTTTTCTGATTGTGTTTTATTTCCCATTGGGCTTCCAGTCTGTGAAATAGAGTTACGTGCAAGTGTACCAGGAAGTGTGTATATACATACAGGTCTCAGTTAAGGACGTTGTGTGATGCAGCTGCACAGTGAGCCTAAGAAACCCTCCTGTTTTTGTGTATTAATATGAGGGAAAAGGTCAACAAATATTATTTTTTAATGACCCTTTATGAGTCCAAATACCACATAAACCTTCTCAAATGCCCATGTTCAAACACAATACAATTATCTGATAAGAAATTCAAACCATATTATTCATCATGTAATGAGCGCCATCACTTTTTAACTCTTTTCTAGAAAAAGTGGAAATAATTTATCCATTCATTTACTTTTTCTACTTTTATTTAATGTTTACTGTGTGCCAGATTTCATGAAAAGTGCTGCTAATAGGAAATAAAATCAGGCTCCTGGCTGCAGGGGCTAACGGTCTGTTTCGAAGGACAGACATCTAAATTCACAAAAATGGTTTTATATAATTTGTGTTATAAATATGGCTACTGATGACAGTCTAAATTTAATACAGTGTACGTTTTGCCTTAAAATCGTCAAAAACTATGAATCAAAAATCCAGTCAGGAAAAGGTAATCATGACAGACTTCCTTAATTCTAGGAGACCACAGAATCTTCTCAATGGGGAGGTTGTTCTTCTTTAATTTTATGTCCCCCAAGGACCCCTAAAATGGTCAAAAATGTACAAATATCTTATTTACACTCCTGTATATGAGATCTTTGGGGAGCTGTGGCTCTTTACAAAACTTCCGAGTTTACTTTACACTTTTATTTTTACTACTACAAATAGCTTACCTTTATTGAGCAATTATTATGTGCAAGCTTCTATACATGCAGTATCTTAGTTAAGCCTCGTAACAAGCCTAAAAAGTAGGATTTTACAGATGAGGTGCCTGAGGCTTGAAGAAGTTAAGTAGATATCCCAGGATTCCACAACTAGTAAATGGTGAAGCAAGTAATTGAACCAAAGTCTGCCTTAGTCTAAAATCTGTTCTTAATCACTAGATTTATTTCCTCCAATTTTGTACAGAAGTTTCCATCAGCTTCTCTGCAGTTCTGAGAGATGAGTGGAAAAATCTAAATGAAAGGGATGAAGTATACAAGTTCTGCTGGTAGTTTGGCAAGTTGGAAGCTATTTAAATTGCAGGAAACTATTAAAAAAATACAAGTAAGGGGCTTCCATTAATATGTATCTCTGTGGTAACTGATTGTTGTTTTATTGAAATACACACCCTTTTCCAGCCCAATAAAGCAAGAACTGGACCTGTGGTTCCTCTCTACCTTTTAGCAATGTCTCTACACCCTTGGTTTGAGGAATGTCGTGAGTGTGAGGGCTTTAAACAATGTCGGTCCAGAGTGAGACGTCTGATGGGAAACTTCAGTTCTCTGAAGCAGATTGTCTCTTATAATACCCAAGACAGGGCACAGGATGCACTCACAGTTCTGCTTTAAGACCTGAAAATGAGTCTGGCTGGTGGGCCTATTTATAAAGTAAAGCTTTTGATAAAAATGTGTCTTGCAGCACATCTGGTTTGATTCAGCAAAATCCCCAGAAACAGTGTATTTGCCTTAGAAGCCTGATCTCTAGGGGTTTGGGGCATACTGAATTATCCATGAATATTATCCAGACATGAATAATACAATGTTATTGCCTTTATTACCTGCCTAAATCACTAGTCATGAGCATTTAGTTTTGCTGTGTCATGTTACTTTTCTGATGAGTCATGTTACATTATGTACTCTTTGGCAGGGGAAGAGGCATGTCATTTTGCTGAAGTTGGTTACAGCCAGACACTGAAACATTGCATAAAATACAGTGCCTAGTTAGAAAAGTCACCTGATCGATAGGCCTAAAATATCAAACAACTATGATGAAAAGTACAGGATGTTTACACTGTAAGTGAGCATATAACCCTCATCCAGTACACTGTTCACTCTGCAGATCTTTAAGGACTGAAAAGGAATGCCAAGTTCTCAGCTTCTAATGCTCTCTTCCAACAACTCACTCTATTTTTTAATATATATTTTTATTGAAGTATTGTTGATTTACAGTGATTCACGTGTACAGCAAAGTGATTCAGTCATACACATATCATATTCTTTTCCATTATAGGTTATTACAAGATATTGAATATAGTTCCCTGTGCTATACAGTAGGTCCTTGTTGTTCATCTACTTTACATAGAGTAGTGTGTATCTGTTAATCCCAAATTCCCAGTTTATCCTTCCCTGCTTTCCCCTTTGGTAACCGTAAGTTTGTTTTCTATGTCTGCATCTCACTAAATCACTTCCCATTTCCCAAATGCCAAACAACAGGTTAGATTAAAAAGAACCTAGCTTGGAGTCAGGAAAATTGGGGTTCAAAATTCAGACAGGCCATTTACTAGTTCTGACTTTAGCCAAGTTAGCTATACTCTCCCAGCTTCTGCATCCTTGTGTGTAAAACTCTGCAGAGTTACCAAGTATTTTGAAAGAGATAATAGATGTAAGATGCCTAGCATAATGTCTGTGGTGTTAATGAATAAGTGGGACCTACTTTTATGCTGGTCTCCTGTTACCCTGCCTCTCATAGATCGATAAGCAGGTATCTCTCTCCATGCATATATTTACTGAATTTAATCAAAATTTCACTTCTCTTTTTAGACTATCAATCATGAAATTGTGTGAAAAAGTGACACAGGAAAAAGACCATGAGTCAGAACTCCTAATCATGTGTGTCCAGGAATGAGGCATTGGATCATCTGGAATTCCATTTTCTCTATAATATGTGGGAATTGGAGATCAGTCTGAAGGTTCCTTCCAGCTCTGACTTGCTATAATTTTGTGATTTGAACTTTCGAGAGAGTTAAAACCAGATCAAGGAACGGTTGGGTCTTGGTTACTCCTTAAAAACTAATATAAGCTGGTTAATGTCTGGTTTGTGAAACAAGCCTATTTGATGAAAGAATCCCTTGGTCTGAGAAACTTATCAGATGGCACACAGGCCAGGCCCACAGCAAGGGTATAAATGAGTGGGCAAAGAGAAAGAAAGTTGTTCCAGATCTGATTGTGACTTCTTGTCAGTATGGAGAAGCTTATGGGCATGTTGAAAAGGAAGATAAGATCTCTGGTAGACAAATTGAAGTTGTCTACAAGGATGGCTAATTGATATTCATAACAAAACGATATAAATGACAGGAAGTGCTAAAAATGAAGACTAACAATAATCTCAGGCTCTATTCTTTCATCATTAGAATCAACAGTAATCCTATGGTTTGAGAAGCATCAACAGTCTTCAGTATTGAGCATATTTTCCAACTGGCATGTTCACCAAACCTTGTTTGTTCTTTAAGGTAAAGCATTTCACAGAGAAAGTGAACACAGATACCCACTGGCTGAAGAGTGTATCTTTAAGAGGAATCACATTTTCTGAAACATTAGATCTACACAGGACTGGGACCCTTGGGGGAAAATGCTATAATATTTAAAAGCCATGTGGGTGGTAGGACTCTGAAACTCTGGAGGACTTATTTCAGTTTCAGCGTTCTGGAGACGTGAGTCGCTAATGGGTACTTACAGTCTTGGTAATAATGTTCTTAGCGGCACACCGGAAGCCTACTTTTACCTGTAAACTAAGGAATAGTAAGAGGATCTACTTTATAGGATTGCTATAAGAATTAAATAAGATACAGCTATGCCCATAATAAGCACTTAAGAAGTGTTAGCTATTATTAGCAGTCATGATAATGTACTACCAAGGAGTACTTGGGAAATTTTCTAGAAGTCAAAGTTCCCAAAAGATTTGATATCCAGGAGTCTAAATAAGATATTTGTCATTCTTCAAGCCCATTAGGGTTTTGGGGGATAGATCCTACAATAAGGATACAGAGAATATGCCTCTTGAGAGGGTTCTGTGTGTACTCTAGAATTAAGAATAGTTTTAATAAATGTAAATTCTGACAATTCTTTTTTTGAGAACCCATAATTTGGAAAAGGGTGGAGTAAGGTCAAAATGTGGTACTTGGGACTGCTGGAGAAATAAATAACAATAACACGCGAAATCTCTTAGGATCCCTGTATAAATTGTAACGCAGGAAGGAGTAGTCCCGGTTTCTGATCGGCTCTCTTAAGTTTAAGGCACAAAGTTGAGCCAAACTTGAAGGAAGGGACTACGTAAGGCAGAGGAGAGTCTTTGCCTGCTTCTGTGATTCAGCCAAGGAAGAAGCCCTACTAAAGGAACGGAACAGCCTACTAAAGGGCTACCTTTATGTTAAAGCAATATTACTGATTCTGGTAGAGATCTATATAACGGAAGCAGTTCTTTTCCTACCTAAGTTTTCTGAACAGTTAATTTACCCCATGGAATTTTGCTTCTGGAAATTCAGGTAAAACTAATAATCTTTTAGGAAATTTCAAGCTGCAGAATAAAAGAGTTGGTTTATGTCTGTCTTGAGAGTTGGAAAAACACACTTTTGTAGGATGTCTGCTTCTTAAACAATTACTTACAAAATGTCATATCATTTGGTAATAACAGAGAGAAAACCATTATCACAGTTTGAATCAGAGATCAAACAGCAGAGAGCACTAATAACATTTCATTTGTGTGTCCATACCTGGTAATGATTGAAGAAATAACTCCATTTGAACATAAGAGAGTTATTTCTTGAAGTGACTTTTTTAAACACAAATTATACGATTCCCTTAGGTGCTAATTTTGTTACTTGTAGAACTCTGTTTTTTTTTTTTTCTTTCTCATTTTTCTCCAGGATTGAACGAGGCATCTACGAGAGATTAGTAAAGGCACCCCAAAACACTTCATTGTTTTGTCTTACTTGGCTCTGGTTTTAGACCATTATCCTGATTCGCTCCTTTCTGACTTCTCTGAACATAATAAAACTTCTTCTGGATTCACAGAAGCAAAGGTAGTGTCACCACTGCTCTTGCAGAGAGAAAAAAAAGTCCCTCTCTTCCTTTCAGGGGCCACCCAAACACCAGTTTCCACCAAGCGCCACACGGAGAGATATACTCTTAATCCTTGAAACATCCACAGACAAATGGATGTGTGCTATTAAATTTCGTGTTAGGCTGGGACATTATCTTTTATAAATTCTGAATCCATCACAAACATTATATCTTCGTGGAGTACAAGTTGGTGCACTAGAGGAGCTTCTTCACAGACACTCAGTCATTGGGATTCTTAGGGATTGCTTTTCATTGTTTTGAAATGATTCAGTGGTTTCCTAGGAAGTCAGATACCCTAGACCAGAGTCTGCTGTTTTCCTGATAAGATCCTATACAGCAAGTCCCCTACCTATGAATGAGTTCCATTCTGAGAGTGCGTTCATATATCCAATTTGTTAGTTAAGTCCAACAAAGTTAGCCTAGGTACCCAACTAACACAATCGGTTATATAGTACTGTACTGAATAGGTTTATAATACTTTTCACACAAATAATACATAAGAAACAAACACAAAAAATAAAGAAAACATTTTTAATCTCATAGTACAGTACCTCGTAAAGTACAGTAGCACCCACACCATCACCACTGCTTTTACACTTGCTTCCGGACATCCTGGGCTTGAAATAAAGATACTGCACTACTGTACTCTATACAGTACTGTACAGTAAAGTACACAAAAGCACAACCACTGTAGAGGATGCATGCATGTGACAACGTACATCAGACCGGTGAACTAACTCATGTGACTGGACATGCAAACGCACATTTGCATCTTTGAGAGTTTGCAATTTGAAGGTTCGTATGTAGGGGACTTACTGTAGAAGAAAAAATAATCTTAAAACACCACCTGATGTCTTTTTCAATTTCCGGTAGCCCTTAAAGTTTCCTACTTGACCTATACATAGCTTTCCACTCATAAAATTATCATCATTCATAGCTTCAAAGAGAAGGCAGAGCCAGGGTTTCACGAAGAAACTCAGCTCTGAGTTTCAAAATGAGTTTTTCAGAGCCCATAACAGATATAACGGTCTGAAAGCTCAAAGGGCTTTTGGTCTGGAAGAAAAAAGCTTATGAGAGAGACGTGTTGAGGTAGGGAGGAGTCTAAAAATGTGGTTTGCTGGGTTTATCTTAAAACTAAGGCTAGGAATCATTGGTCTATGGGTTCTATGGTTGGTTCTATGTTGGTCTATGGGTTCTATGTTCTACTTGTAGAACAGAGTTCTACAAGTAACAAAATTATGTTATTGTTCAGTGAATGGGCCAAGGAAAGCAGGTGCAGGAAGGCAGAGGAATGGTCTGTAGTTTCCTTTAGCTTGAAGCAGTAGACCATGAATATGGGTGAATGCAGGCCTTTAAAAGAAGAGCTAAATAGGGAGTCAGAGGTCAGATGATGAACTTTCCATCATGAAAACCTAAGGAATTTGGAATTGATTCCAAAGGGTGATAGGGATCCACTGAAAGATTTCATGTTAAAGAGTAACATAAGCAGATTTTCATTTAGCAGGATTTCACTGGCAACAGTGAGGGTAATTTATCAACGGAGGTGGGTGTTATTTAAGGCATTAGGAAGTTAGGAAGTGCAATCATCCAGAAAAGGCATTAAGGAGGCCTAAGTTAAGGCAATGGAACTGGAGGAGGAAGATGGTAGCACAGATTATTTAGGCATAAAATTTGTGGGGCCCTGTGACTGAGGATATGGGGAACAAAAGGAACAAAAATGACTCCAGTGTTTCCACCTCAAGTACTGGTTGTCCCATTCATGGAGCGATGGAATTGAGGGCAGAACAAGAAGTTAGTGGGTGGCGTTGGGTTAAAGATGGCATGAATTTTGGATATCTTAAGTTAGAGTAGGCAGTTGAAAGGAGCTGAGGATTTAGATTGGGGAATCTAAATTTGGTACTAGATGATGCCAAAAACCCTGGGTGAGATTTTTGCCTATAGAGCCTCTCGTGCTCTGAGAGGGTATCTCTTTTTCTAGATAAGAAATTACCTCAATGTTTTCAACCAGTATAGAATGGGATACATTTGCTAAAGTGCTTTGAATTTCCTCAAGACACAGGAATCAGGTAAATATGCCCATTATTTCCAAAACAATTTTACTCTTGTATCTGTGACTCATTGCAAGTCCTCCTAAGGTAGGAAAAATGGATCTGCATATCTTTCAACCATACAAACTATCTTTGCATGCCCAACCTTCATTTTCTTTTTTTTGTCTGTTTGTTTTTTTGTTCGTTTACTTGTTTTCCAATCTTCATCTTTTTGAGTTTCTAAGAATGAGGGTGTGGTTTTTTTTGGTATATAATTGGATGATATGACCCTCAAGTCTTTTTTTTTCTCATTTTTTAAAAATTGGAAATATAATTTGCATGTAGTGAATTTCACAGATCTTATGTGTACATTGGATGAATTTTTAAATATATATGAAAACTTTACATCTATTTATCTGTCTATCGATTGAGACATAAGATTTCCTTTACCCCAGAGAATTTCCTTCTATTTAAAATGGTATATTAGATAGTCTTAAGTGGTTTTTTGTTTTGTTTGTTTTTAATTTAGATATAATTGACATATAAAATTGTGTAAATGGGACTTCCCTGGTGGCACAGTGGTTAAGAATCTGCCTGCCAATGCAGTGGACATGGGTTTGAGCCCTGGTCTGGGAAGATCCCACATGCCGCGGAGCAACTAAGCCCGTGTGCCACAACTACTGAGCCTGTGCTCTAGAGCCTGCGAGACACAACTACTGAAGCCCGCACACCTACAGCCTGTGCTCCGCAACAAGAGAAGCCACCGCAATGAGAAGCCCACACACCGCAATGAAGAGTAGCCCCCGCTCACCGCAACTAGAGAAAGCCCATGCGCAACGAAGACCCAATGCAGCCAAAAAAAATATTAATTACTTAATTTAAAAAAATAAAAGAGCAAGGTTTAAAAAAATTGTGTAAGTTTAAGGTGTACAATATGATTCAATCTATTTATATATTGCAACGTGATTACCGAGTTAGCGAAAAACATTTTTTTTTTTACACCTTTATTGGAGTACAATTGCTTTACAGTGTTGTGTTAGTTTCTGCTGTACCAAAAAGTGAATCAGCTATACGTATACTTATATTTCCATATCCCTTCCCTCTTGGGCCTCCCTCCCACCCTCCCTATCCCACACCACTAGGTCGTCACAAAGCGCGGAGCTGACCTCCCTGTGCAATGCAGCTGCTTCCCACTAGCTCTCTATTTTACATTTGGTAGTGTATATATGTCCATGCCACTCTCTCACTTCATCCCAGCCTCCCCTTCCCCCGCCGTGTCCTCAAGTCTGTTCTCTACGTCTGTATCTTTATTCCTGCCCTGCCACTAGGTTCATCAGTACCATTTTAGGAATGAGTTTTGAATTGTATTCAAAATCTAGTTCAATTCACTTTATAGGTGAGGAAATTAGGACCTAACCTCCTTTCCCCTCCAGAAGGTCACCATTCAGTTAGGGCTTCCTATTTTCTCTTCTCTGCTCACCTACAGCTTAGCTGTTTCCACTTCTGGTTCTTACAACATTATGAATCTTCTTTATCCTTTTCTTTTTCTTCTCCCTCAATACTTCTTCCAGCATTCTATAGTACAAACTCTCAACCAATGAAAGATTAGATGATGACAAGATGTGTAAGTTATATTTGATGTCTTTACATTGAAATGATGTGCCCTCTTTGGGTTATAATAAGTAAATACCTTACTTGCTATCCTTTAAAAATACAAAAAGAGCATTTTAACCTACTATTTGTTATGGCATAGCTCCATTTATGAGTTTTCGTACACTGCAAGAGTCTGATGGGTGTTTTTATATCTACAACATGGTGTTGAAGTTAGGTCTGGATGATGTATGGTGGTACTGATATATTTTTTATGCTTCATGTACTAAATTTTAAAAAAGTTACACCTGCAGATTTTTATCTGTGTTCCATCAGCATAAACGCTCCAGGATAAGCACTTTTCAGTTCTCCCATGAAAAGTGATGAGGTCTTGCAAGGGCTGGGGTCATATGATCTGTCTCAGTGCTGTCTTAAATGGTGCCAGAAGCTAGGGCGTAAAGTGAATGCTATTTTGGCCACACTTTATTGAATTCCCTCTCCAGATGCGTCACATATTTCACAGCAGAATTAGCAACAGCAATCATTGTGGAAGACCGTAAATGTCCCATCTCCTCTCTCAATCCCCAAACCAGTTCACAGGTAATACTAGCTGAAGATGATGACAAACTCATTCCATCCACCTGACGGTGCAAAAAAGCCATGTGCTGGAGGGCCATATGGGCTTCCAAGGGGGATTAGAGGAAGGTTAGGAAGAGCATCATGGGAATGTAAGAACTTGGGCTTTGAAGTCTGAGACTTTTCCTTGCTCGACATTCTGTGTGTTTTATAGGGCCTATGAGGGCAGGCAATAACCCTCAATCATGTTTCCTACCCTGAGCCCCAAGCTGGACTTGTCATTCTCATTCCAAACTCACATGATCCTCCCACAAGCTTTTGCATCCAAATCCATTGTAGCAGGTAATTTGCATAGCCAAAAATTTCTTGAAAACTCTCTCTGGGGTGAGCTTACCTGGGAATCTCTATGGTGTCACTGGCAACAAAGTGACCAGGTTTTTAGTTTTTGTTTAAAACTGCAATCTAGCTCAGCAGTTCCGTCAAAGTGATGTTAATGCAGAGTAATATTCATAAGAGCCCGTGCCTTGTGGGAAGGTATATTTAGAAGTTTTTCTTTCCGTGCAGCTATTTCAGTCTCTGTAGCATGGCATCCCCTCAATTATAGTAAAGGACCGTCAGTAAATACGTACCAAAGTCAAACTAGATTTTCATTTCTATGCTATAAGGTAGGAACGAAGCACACACCTGAATTTCAAGACTCTGCAGGGGTTCTTATTATTGGTTACCTATGTGGCCAGCTTGACCTGGTGATAGCTTTCAGATATGTTTCTCCAATATTTACTTTCCTGATCAAGCTGTACGACGACTCCGAGTGGAGTCCTTTTCCATCTCCATATCCATCAATAATTTTATGCCTCCAGAACATGACTTGTCTCTTAACATCTGCCCTCTGAAGGATCAGAAGTGCTAGGAGATTCACTTATGTGAATGATCTAGGAATTTTATGACATGTATTTTTTTAATCCTATGTCTCTTTAATTATTAGTGTCTTGGTGTTTAGACTTTTGGAATTAGACTATGATTTTTGGTCAAAAAGTGTCAGGTGATCGCATTATTTTAAGTAACATCCACTTATTTCCCCCAGTTACTTAGGCTATTGGCTATAGTGCTCATCAAATTTTGGACTATAACCCTGATGAAAATTTTCACTTGGAAAAAAATTTTGAGGCGTTGAAACAACAAATTCAGATTACTCCATGCTTGATCCAATGGATTAAGCCATTTAAGGTACTGACGGAAATGAATTGATGGAAAAGCTGTCACTGTAGTGGCTTCAAGTTGAGTCACATTGCTTTCCATCTTATTTTGGTTTATTTATTTAAAAGTTCAACTCATAGGTTTTGTTTAATTACAGAAGAAACATGTTCTGACGCTCTTACATCTCTATAAGAAAATCACAGACTCTTTGGCCTGGAAGTTATCTGGAGAAACTGCCAGACCATAAGCTCTCTATAGTAGAAATATACTTATATCAATCTACATGGTTTTTTTTAAGCTTCAAGAAAGGACAATTTCACAGGTGCACCAAATGCCCATTCTATGCTTCCTTTTCTACATCCAGAATGGTGTATCTTCCTTACTTTAAGGTTCTTTACTTTAAGGTTCTGCTTCCCATCCACTATCTACAAACACACACACACACACACACACACACACACACACACACACACACACA
>NW_020837968.1:11354682-11451283 GCF_003676395.1 Aethalodelphis obliquidens | reverse complement strand
CACACACACACACACACACACACACACACACACACACACACACACACGCCCTACCCACCACAGTTGTAGCCAATTTCCTGCATTTTCATCCTTTACAGAAACCTTTGTATGTAACACTGACTTTACAGCCGTTGAAAATACATCCTAGGTTTCTTATCCAGCCTTCTCCTTTGGCTGTGGTGGTGAGGGTGTTAATAGTGAACGGTGTGGGTGGAGTGAGGCCCCTGTTATCATGCAAGCAATTGCTAACTGTGGACCTCTGACTTTGTAATTTGTTCTTTACGGACTCACCTGCAGCCAATAAGCAAAATCAATAGTCTGCTGGAAAGTAAGCAAGTGCCAGTGTGTTGTGTGACAGGTGAAGATACATGTGCTTACCAGGGGTCAGGGGGCCACATCAAATTTCTCTCAGACTTCTTTTTCAAAAAGCTCAATCCATTTAGGGAGCATTCGTCATTGGAAAATGTTGCAGCGGGGAATCAGAGAGGCGGCTGCTCTTCTTTTCTCATTTAACGATGTTTGTTTTCAACAGCCTGTTCAATAATGTCACTGAGAAGAAATTATGTGAGAAGAATAAAGTGCTTAGAGTCTAGTTATTTATTCATTCATTCATTTCTGTAGAATAACACTAGCTGTTGCTTTCTCATGTATATTAATACAGCTGCGCTTGTCCAAACATTTGTTTGTTCTCTTCCCTTCCAAGAGATAGGTAAGTCTCTTTCTATTGCCATGGAATTGATTACCTGTAGTTTAAGTCAGAGGGAAGGTTATATGAGCTTGATGAGAGACATGCATACCTCTAAGCCAACATTATGGTAAGATGTAAATCTCCTCAATAATTTGGCTTCAGATGCCAAGAACCTTTTCTGTTGTCTCCTCAGAACCATAAGACGTCAGGCAATTTTGGAGAAGGATATACAATAAAAGACTAATGAGTGAAAGTGGATTCAAAAGAACTAAAAGAAAATGGGCTTTTAATCTTGGATATTTTATCACTGCGTTTCTCCATTTGGCTTCTCCGACTGCACTGTGTTTGAATGATCAGCTCAGGAAACAGGGTTTCACTCTGAATCAGAATTTCTTAACCTGGTATTAAACTGAAACAAGTAAATGAACAGGGAATTTTCTTTTCCTCTTCTTATTCAGGGAATTTTTGCAGAACCCGCAACCAACCACAAACTTACAAATCTAGCAGTAACCAGGCAAGGTTGTCAAAGGAAGAGAGAGCTATGCAAAGGTCCTGTGGCTGCCCATTGGCAGGGTCTGATAATGTGGTTCCATGGGCATGCAGTCTGTTACTTTGACTTGGAAATTCTTCTAGAGGAAAAATTAAATTTAGGACATGTTTATGAGGAATATAGCTTGTCCTTAGTCATTTCTGTGGTTCATAGTAGTTACTTTGATTTTGTTCTTGTTTAATCATCATACTCTGTATTTTTGCATTTGTGTCTTTCCAAGGGCAAACATATCTGCTTTGTTAAGAACCAACATAAAAACTAAGATGATAATCAGCAGGGGTCTTTTTAGTGGTGCTGTGAGTTGCTTTGAAATTCTTTGAAAAATCAAAAATCTGTGGCATCGGAATTGGTACTCGGTAAGATTACAAGTCATCTCATTACACGAACTCATTATAATGAAAATTCCTACCGGCCAAAAGGACATATAAAACCCAGCTAATATCCTGCTTATTTCATGTTATATTTAACATCACAGAATTCCAGTATGCCAAAGTAATTTGGGCACCATCTTAGAGCTCATTGGGCCTCATCCATTTCTCCCTAAGTACAGTGTAAATTCCTGGAGGAAAGCGACCGTGTTTCTTACATTTCTTTGTATCCTCTGTATTTCAGCTACCAATTCAGTCTTAGATGAGCAAAATCTGCGTCTGAATTTGAGACTGACATTTGAATTTGAGACACACAAATGTGTCTGCTGTACCTACCTGTAAAATATGTATATACATAAAACTATGTCAAAGTAAAATAATTTGTCTCTGAATTAGGTAAAGCTATACATACAAGCTTCATTTCCATCAATACATAATCATGCTTATTTTGTATTTATGTTGATAATTAACTATGACAATAGGAAATGGGAGAGAAATCTTTCCTCTAAGGGAATTCAACACCCATTCCAGGAAGTTTCCCACTACACTGCCATGGAGGAATTTGAGAGGGACAGTTGCTCTTCTAATTTAGAGATACATAAACTTCCAGAGAGATTATAAAGCTACACTATCCAATATGGCAGCCGCATGTGGCTACTGAGCATTAGAAATGTGGTCAGTCAAAACTGATTGACGTGGAAAATACACACCAGCGTCTGAAGACAGTATGAAAAACAGAATGTTGAATAACTCATTCATTATTATTTTATTAAGTAGATGTTGACATGACAATATTTGGGATACGCTGCAGTAAATATATTATTGACATTAATTTCACCTGTTTCTTTTAACTTTTTGAAATATGGCTACTAGGAAATTCAAAGTCTCCTTTGCGGCTCGCATTATATTTCTATTGGACAGAGCTGATAAAGAATGACTACCCAACTGAGCACAGGTTGTTAGAACCAAATCGTTACCACAGACCCACTTGACCATTTATATAAATATCATTTCCTGTTCATATAGGCTCTAATTAAAACACTGTCACATTTTTGTACATTTTTCCCTTCAAAAAAAATCAAAATGAACAGCTACACATGGTTAAGCATTTCATTTTCATTATGCTTTTTTTGTTTTGTTTTTTTGGGTTTTTTTGGCAATACGCAGGCCTCTCACTGTTGTGACCTCTCCCGTTGCGGAGCACAGGCTCCGGACGCGCAGGCTCAGCGGCCATGGCTCACGGGCCCAGCCGCTCCGCGGCCTGTGGGATCTTCCTGGACCGGGGCACGAACCCGTGTCCTCTGCATCGGCAGGCGGACTCTCAGCCACTGCGCCACCAGGGAAGCCCTCATTACGCTTTTTGCAAAACGAATTTGTAAGCCAAACCAAGAGTGTCACTTGACCTGGCATTCTAAGATTTGAGGTACAAAAGAAATAGATTCACCCTAGCAGTTTGCAACCTTATTCATTGACAGATAGAAACCATCTGCAAGTTTTTCTCAGATTAATAGTACACTCTTACCCTCTTCTCCTCTGGCCTTCGTGCTGTTGCTTCATGGTTAACCCCAACATCAGTACGTCCCCAGAGTCACTCCAAATGCTCTAAATCAGTGTTTCATGTTTTTACTTTCTCACAACTCTAAAATCCGGCTGCAGCTTCCGATCAATGACATCACAAGTACCAAGGCACAGGTTAAATGACAACTTCTTTTTCTTTTTTAAAGATAGGCAAATAATGCTCCCTTCTACAGCTGATGGTATTTTAGATTTGATCCAGTGTGGTGAGTCATGTAGGGAAGCTTTATGAAATCTGGCTTTCAAGGCTCCACCCCATACACCATGAGCCGTAATATTTTGGGGGGTGCAGCTTGGTAACCTGGTCTCATTAAGCACTCTCTCTAGCACCAGCAACTCGGGGAACCACTATTCTCAAGTCTTGTTTATCACAGTGTGGGCACCCTGACCGATGATGTCAATTTAATCCATCCACAAAACAACCAGTTAACCAATAACAATTTTTACTTAGTACGAATAATCGTTAGGCATTGGGCCGGCCATAAGATATAGGTAAGACAGTCCTTTTTCCAAGAAATTTATAATTTGCCTTTCACAGTGCAGCAGGATTTTCAGCATTTTCCTGAATATCAAATACTGTATTACTTCCATCCACCTAGACAATCAAAGGGAAGCATCGTTCAGTGAAGAGTTGACTACTACCTTCCTGAAGAGACAAGATTGTCTGCTGACCACTCTGGAGGGCAAAGTACCTTTTGGTTAGAAGGGGGACTGCAGGTCCAGGCCTGTGGCAGTGATGTAATTTGAAAGCTAGAGCACAAGCTACATGGGAGGTAATGAATTCCCATTTTTGAGTTAATGAAGGCTTTAATGGTTATAAGGACCAAAGTTTCTCCTTAATTCCATACCAGCTGAGGAAAGCAATTTTAGTCACTTTTATGATGTTGACCTAAGGTGCAAAAAAGGGGAAAAAAGCCTGACAGTACTAAGGATCCCATGTTAACCTGGTCACTCTGAGCTCTAGGCCAGGGGCACATTGCTATCCCATTGCTTAAGTGATCTCCTAACTCTAATCTAGCTGCTGGCTGTGGACCCATCAACCTGCTGAGGCCCTAGAGGGGCCACATGGAGGAAGATGAAAGCTCACATTCACAGAAATGCAGCTGGAATCTGGAATCTGAAGCACTCTGGGAATGTAGGCAGTTATCCTAGATATCCTATCCAGAGAACTAGAAGGCCCTTTACGTGGCATGCACTGAAGAGCGGAAGGAAGGAGCTTTACCTCCTTCCCAGGACAAGTTTTCTCTTTGTCCTGTCACATGTGGTTGAAAGTTTCCATTGGAGATCCCTTTGGGTTAAGATACTTTCTCCTCTGGCCTGCAAATGCACTCAGTAGATAGGACATATTAAACTATCATAAGTCACCCATACCTTGAAGTGAAATACTTACTAATTCATTCAACCATTATTTATTGTCACAAGTATAGGTCTAGGCACTATATTAGGCCCTGGGGAGATAATGTAAAGCAAAAGCAGATATAGCTCCTAATCTCACAAAGTTTACAGTCTAGTAGTAGAAACAGTAATAGAAAAAACTGCAGCAATGAATGCATAGAACAGGTAAATAAAAGAAAAGAACATCATCTTATGCACTAGTCACTAGTAACTAGTAAGGGACTTTAAACTAGGAAGTCAAGGATGGAAAGCTTCTTTGAGGAAGTTGAACTTGAACTTGAACTCTATCTGAAACAAGAATAAAGATGTACGAATTGCCTAGGTAAAGAAGGAAGGCAGTGTTTGAGCCTAACTAGAAGAGATTTCCGCCCTCCTAAAAACAGATTTTGTTTGATAGGATTTCTTATTGAAAAACCAAGGAGGATGGTATATGAAACATGAAAATACCTTTGCTAGATTATTTCTGGTGTGTTTTTGAAATGAAACTTTGCATATTTCGAGAACTTAATAATTTAATTGTCAATAATGAATAGAATTTATTTAAGAGGGTAGAGAGTAGGTAAAGCTTAAACAATGGAAATCTACAGGTAATACATATAAATATTTAAGAAAACACTTCATTCTCTGAACCAGAATTTTTCGGGAGCATATAAAATTAACGTGTGTGTGCATGTTTCATTTCTAGTACAGAGGTTGCTGAAGTAAGAAATGCCTGGTCAGGGGAAAAGATAAAAAGATGATAAAAGCCCAGAAGAGAAAGGATGTAAGGGTTTAGACAATCCATTCTCAGTGGTGGTGGGAAAAGTCAAAATTGAGAGAAGGGAAAATAAGAGATTCTAAGTCACTAATGGCTGGACAGTATAAGATTTTCCAGATGATGGAAATTGAGACTGTTGAGTCATTGTTGCTGTATACATCTTCTAAATAGAGTAGCATGAAAAGACTTGTTTTTTTTCCTGAATGAACTGCATTGATCTAAATTATGTATAGCAAGTATGTTTCATCTTACATGCTGAGCCCCATAGATCAAAAGTACATACTTAAGAATTGAGTTTTGGATACAGAAACCACATCTGGGCTTAGCAGGAAAGAGCACCCGAAATGATTAGCAAAGTCTGTCATAGACAAGGGAATTTGCTATCCCTGCTCTAAACAGTCTCATTCACCTGCATTTTACATGCTTTTCTCTTTCTTTGGGCCATCTAGAGCTATTGCAAGAGACAAGAAAAAGGAAACCATTTTTTAGATCTTTAAAAATTGCTATTATTAAAGAACCAATGTTAACTCATCAGGATTGTTTTTCTTTTAATGATTTTAGAGAAGAAATAAAATCAGCAAACAACAAAGGCAATTTCCATAACAGAAAGTTGAAAGTTCTAAAGAAATTTGCATATCCAGTGATGGGAAGTGTCAGGTATTTTTTGGACTCAAATCCCTTATGTCACACCAGGGCAAGAAGGGTAACATTTATAACATCTGAATCTCTGAACTGGTGAATAAAAGATATCAGTGTTACTTAGCTGAGATGTGAATACATATTCATAACAATGGCACACGCATAGCTAATTGAATGACTTTTGTTAATATTAAACTAGATATTCATGGACATGTGCCTTCTTCTATAATGAAAATACTGCCTTGGGCTACTTTTGTTTTTCTTGTCTAGAACAATTTATGTGCTTTCAGTGAAATGCATATAAGCTCCTATTCTCATGACAAAAGAATTCACCATTAATTTGAGAGAAGAATTTCTTTATTCCCTTTGTGGTATACTTTATTGAAAAGTCAAACCCTAAACCTATCTTGCAATTTTTGTTCACGCATTATGTTTAATTTCAGCAACACATTCAATGTCTATAAATAGAGATTTCTTGGATTATTTGGACCAGATGTATTGTTATCAAGTCCATAAGGGATTTTCTTTTGATTAATTTAAAAAGTAATAAAAACAAAGGGAAACAAAATAAAATTCCCATGTGGCTGTTTGTGTGATGTTTGAACCTAATATTTTCCCGACTTCCTCAGTCTTGTTTCCCCACCTTTTTTCTTTCTCCCGTTTATTTCCTTAGGTGCACGGTAATGGATATTTGTCATTCATTGGCTGCTTAGCATTTATTCTCTCTTTGTAACAGGACCCTGTCTTCCTCTTGGAAAATGAGCTCCTCTTTATTGGGCTAGTCCTATTTCTGCCTCCCCCTGAATCCACCCTGTCCCTGGCACTAGTGCCATCAAGGGGGCTGGCAACGACCTTATTTTGATCAAGTAGAACTTTAGATGTTAAACAAGGTAGACAGGGCCAGCATGAGCTCTTGGGGGTCTTCCATCTAGCTGTGATGGTGGCAAGTGTTTGGACCAGCCTGTTTCTGCTACTGACATGACTGCTCTGTTTTCTGCTTCTTAGACCTCCAACCTTCCTTGGTTTCTGCTCATTGACCAGCCCTTCCTTCTACCTCCAGCCAACTTGATGAGCTCCCCAATATCCTCCCAACAAATTCCCTTTATCATAAAGTAGCCAATCTAAGAAACACTGATACATACTCATCCATTCCCTCCTGTATTCTCTTTCTACTGAGTGATGGCATTCATAGCTCAGCATCAAGGTTATACAGTAGCCCCCCGTTGGATCCCAGTTTGCCAGTGTATTGATTCATTCCTTAATATTTGCCTGACGTGGCCTGATGAAAAACTTCCGTGACTTGACTAATGCACTGAACATAGGGGTGTATAAAATTCACAGTATGGCCCAAGTGTTCCTCCAATTCAGTCACTCTGTAGTGAAGCCAATTGAATTGAATTGAACTTGAAGCAGTTGAAGGAACTAGATATATCACATCAGAGCCTCAGTGTCACTCCTTTGTTGTTTTCAGGGCTTGGAAAACCAAGAGATAATCTATAAAGGACTGAAAATATACACAGGGCTAGGTTGCTGTATAACCTGCTACTTATGGCTTGCTCACAGGACTCATTCTAGGACACTGATTTCCAAACTTGGCTGGTGATCAAAATTACCTAAGATCTTCTGTAAAAACTCAAATTGAAATCCCAACCCAATTCAGGATGTTCTGAGCCACTAGGCCGGGGGTGGAATCGGTATTAGCAAATGTGTGCAAACTAGAGAGGAGGACTGCAGTAGGGGAGCCAAAATGAGATGATTTCAGCAACCCAGAGAACTCTGAAGTTCCAAATTAAGGCAATAATAAGAAGAAATGAATAAAAAGGAATGGATTTGAAGTATATTCAAGAGGTAAGATAAGACAGCCATGCTTATGATTAATTTAATGGGGTTAAAGTAAGTAGGGTCAAGCATGAATTTTGTAGCTTATCTAACTGGATAAATAGTCTCATTGTTAAGACAAAAAACACTAGAGGAAGAGAAAGTTTAGAAAGAGGTATGTTTAGACTTAATGAAAGTTTTCTTGTGATGTCCAGGAAAAATGTTCAGCATGGAAGCATGGTCTGAAGCTCAGGTTAGAGATAACATCTAGAGATACAAATCCGAGCACTAACTGCCTACAGATGATGGTTCTAATCTTAGAAAGGATAAGATCACTCAAGGAAGGTTTGGAAGAGGAACAGTGTTGAGTCAGGATTAACCTACCAGGAACACTAACATTTAAGGGGCATTAGGAGAAGAAACCTGGGAAGAGATCTGAGATGAAATGTCCAGAAGAGGTGAGAAAAGAAGTAAGAATGGACAAAGAAGGGAGGGCTATGAAAGAGGAAACAGTCTACAGTGTCAGCCACCATGAAGGTCCATGAATATAAAAACTGGTAAAGGCAGGTTGAATTTTCAGAAGAGCTCAGTATATTCTTGACTGAGATTGTCCAAGTTTGGGAATAAACTTCAGGTAGAGGTGTGTTGAAGAATCACAGAGAAGGGGACTACACATGTAGGCGAGTCTTTCAAGAATCATCAGGTACTGTATTCCGCTTAAATCTTCCATCCCATGTATAGGCCAATCCTGAGTTCACAAAATGCCAAACATCTAAATTCCAAGTTATTATTCAGTCAGATTCAACTCTATGGCAGAGATGTTTAGCTATTCACCCAAAATGCATGCTCCCCCTTTCCTGGTATAGCATTGTTCTTGGCTGATAGCTGTGGAGCTTCAGACATCTCCAGCAGCCTTTGTATTTGAGTGCAGCCATAAGACTAGATCTCACCAATGTGATGAGAGTAGAAGTGATAGTTGTCACTTCCTGTCTGAGGCTTTTAAGAGGCAGGATTCTCCACTCTTTCTTTTCTTTTCTGTCAGTTGTATGCCGAGGACTCCAGACTCCAAGGTCACGGCAGAGTACAAGATGGAAAGAGCCTGTGTAACCAGATCATTCAAGAGGAAAGCCACCAACCAACCAGGAACATCTGCATTGGGTTATTATGTGTTAAGTTACTGAATTGTTGTTGTATATTTGTTTAACAGCTTTAAAACAAACCATATCTGAGTATGATATGGGCCAAACTTGTAGATAATTGACTCTCTCTCCCTCTCTCTCTCTCTCTCTCTCTCTCTCTATATATATATATATATATACACACATATATACACACACATATAAGTAAAGCTTATACCATTTATATTTACTGATATGAAATATCTATCTACCTATTTATAGAGAGAGCCATCATAGAAATATAGATTGTAACATTTGTTTGATACAAATCTGAGACACCGTGGTCCATCTTCCAATTCATTGTTTACAAACTTTACTAATTTATACTTTAATGATGCTATTCAAAAGTAACAAGTGGTGTTAAGAACTAAATTAACTAATTAATTAATTCCGTTCAGAAAACAAATTAAGATCGTGTGGTAAATAAAATGCTACTCTTTCCACTAGATGATTAAATCTTAATGATCCACCAATTATTACTTTCCTATGGGTTACATTAAGATATCTTCAATTTGTTATTTCTGCTCAGATAATTGGTTGATAGTATGTCTATGTACCAAAATAATAGAAATGCAGGTGCAATGTTCTTTTTTCTTTTTTTGGCCACACCATGTGGCTTGTGGGATCTTAGCTCCCTGACCAGGGATTGAACCCATGCCCCCTGCATTAGGAGAACAGAGTCTTAACCATTGGACCACCAGGGAAGTCCCACAGCGTTCTTTTTTCTTAAATGCCATATTAAAAGTAATGCAAGTTTTTGCTCTGGAGCCAGGGCACCCACGTTAAGGCTCTCCTCCATAAGAGTGTGTGGTTGAGGGGCGTGTGGAGCTAAAGTCCTCTCCTGCTCCACTTACAAACTATGGACCCAGGCGAAGACTTCATCCAGGAGAAGGGAACATCTTCTTCTAACTTGTGCAAAAGCAACATGTGGGCTACTGATGACCCTTGATAGGGACACTTTCTTTCCCCCTTAATCTTGTAACTCATTTTGTACAAATACATTGAAAGCTACATTTTCATTTTTAATGGTTTCATAAGTTTGATTAATGTACATATCGAATTACTTTAAAATATTTGCTCTTACAGGTAATACTGCATTGATACTGCATCCTTGTACATACGTGTGAGGATTGCTATAGGATAAATTCATCAAACTGGAATTGCTGCGTCATAGAGTCAATGTATTTGTACATCAAGTTACACTCTATAAGTGTTGGGCTAATTTACAGTCCTTCCAGCAATGCATGAAAGTGCCTGTTAAGTCTCACTTCCAACAACTAATGTGCTATCTGACTTTTGATCTTTGCTAATTTGATGGGTGAACAGCCCCCTCTAGAGTAGTTTTATTTTGAATTACACTTTTTATGAGGGTAGGCTCGTTTCATATGTTTGAAAACCAATTTGTGTGTTTTTCAGTGAACCATCTTTTTATTCGTATAAGCCTTTACACATTCTTTCATTTTCAGCCTTTCTTTGTCAATGTGCTTTAAGTGTGTGCTTATTATATATATCGTATGTTTGGATTTTATCTTTTGATACAATTTGAGAGTTTTTATCTTTTTTTTTAAGATTCATTTATTATTTATTTATTTAATTAATTTATTTTTTGGTTGCATCCGGTCTTAGTTGCAGCACAGAGGATCTTCGTTAAGGCAAGCAGGATCTTTTGCTGTGGTGTAGACTCTTCATTGTGGTGCATGGACTTCTCTCTAGTTGTGACATGCTGCTTTCTCTTCTCTAGTTGTGGCACATGGGCTCCAGAGCATGTGGCTCTGTAGTTTGTGGCATGTGGGATCTCTAGTTGTGGCGTGGGGTCTCAGTAGTTGTGGCTCGCAGGCTTAGCTGCCCCATGACATGTGGGATCTTAGTTCCCTGACCAGGGATCGAACCTACACCCCCTGCAATGTAAGGCGGATTCTTTACCACTGGACCACCAGGGAAGTCCCGAGAGTCTTTATTTTTTAATAGGAACGCTTATACCATTTATATTTTTTGATAAGAAATACCTTTCAGTTCTGTTACCTTTCTGTTATTCTTCTTATTTTTATGTGTTTTCCAATCTTTCATTGTATTATTTAATTTTTCTTTGCTCTTGTTAAATACAAGTTTCCTTCTGCATATTTGCATTCTATTTTTAATCTAGTGACATAATTTACAACTAAAATTTATAAAATATAACACATCTTCTGTTTCTTTAGACAGCATCTACTGTCTCCCTACTTTAAGTAATGGTAAAACTAGCATATTTGTATTTCTTCTCACCTCCCATCCTCCCTCCATTTAATCATTACCGTTATTAGCTTTTCTAGAACTTTCTTGTGTTTCTGTAAATATGTTTGAACATATACTACTTAATTTATCAGATTTAGATTTTTTGACACCCACCTTTCCCCTTCCCCCACTATAAAAGATGACAATATCAAGTTATATACACACTGCCTCCCTCCTTCTCAACCCTTTCCTTCATTATATTGTTTTTACTGGAGTGATTTCAGAGAGAAGAGAGAAAAGATACCTTTACTGTCTTATTTTATAATTGGAAGTCACTATTCATTTTTGTCTATTTCATAGTACCAGGTACTTTACTCTGCATGTAGTAGTTACTCAATAGATCTAAAAGATTAAACTTGACTTGTCCATGGTTAAACTGGCCTGGAAGAATAACTTAATCCATTTGAACATATATACTCAATTATAGGCAACAATTAGGGTCCTTCACGTACAAGGCAGAGCATTTAACTGAGCTTATCATGTGGCCAAGGGCAGACCAGGGCTCATACTCTCTGCAGGTGATCCCAAATATGACCCCTAACAGGGGCTGATCCATGCAGTCCCAGTTCCTCCTCCAAAGTCATCAGTCACATTATGGTGGGGGAAATGAGGCAGTGTGTGAGAGGTCAAATGTTTTTTGTTAGAGAATCTCTCTGCATATGGAAGGAAACATCCGGAGAAGCGAATGTGTCATGTACACATCCCCTACCCTTCCCCTATATTAGTATCTCACCTGCTTCCTATGGTTCCTGGATAAGCCAGGCAGCAGCTAATAATTAATCACAATAAATAATTCTAGAAGGAAGGTAACTATATGAGGACACAGTATCCCATAATTACTTATATTTTGGTCTTTGAGATTGTGACAGGCAGAACAGTAACCCCCAAAGATTTCCACACTGTGCCTTAATCCCTAGAACCTTGGACTATGTTACAGCAAAAGGGTCTTTGCAGATGTGATTAAGGTTACAGACCTTAAAACAGGAGATTATCCTGGATTATCGGGTGGGCTCAATCTAATCACTTGAGTTTTTAAAAGAGGAAGGCAGAACAGTCAGTGAGAGAGATGTGGCAGAAAAAGAGGACACAGAAGAAAAGCAGTAGTGCAGTAAAAGTTCAGTGAATTGTTGCTGGCTCTGAGATGCAGGGAACAACATGCAAAAATTGCAGAGAGGCAACTAGGAGCTAAGGGCAGCCACTAGCAGATAGTCACAAGGAGATAGCACATCAGTTCTACAACCACATGGAGCTGAATTCTGCCAACAACCAGAATGAGATTGGAAGTGAATTCTTAGAGCCTCCAGAAAGGAACACAGCCCTGCCCGCACCTTCATTTCTGCCCTGTGATACCCTAAGCAGAGTATCAGCCTGCTGTCTCTGGACTTCTGATCTAGTAAACTGTGAGATAATAAATTTATGCTGTTTAAGTAGCTTAGGTTGGTGGTAATGTGTTATGGCAATGATAGAAAACTCCTACAGGGATAATTCAGGCAAAATCAAAATCCACTTTGGAATCTGGTGGTCCACAATAGCTGTTCTCAAATCTATGTAGCTCAGCCTATGATATGTAGACACTTGATGGACAGGTAACTGCATAAATCAGCATGTAAGCATAAATAGACTTGAAGATCAGGAGCTTAAAGCAGGGGTCCCCAACACCTGGGCCATGGACTGGCACCGATCCGGGCCTGTTAGGAACCGGGCCACACAGCAGGAGGTGAGCGGTGGGCAAGAGAGCGAAGCTTCATCTGCCACTCCCCACCGCTCCCCATCGCTCCCCATCACTCACATTACCGCCTGAACCATCCCCCCAACCCACATCCGTGGAAAAACTGTCTTCCACGAAACCGGTCCCTGGTGCCAGAAAGGTTGGGGACCGCTGCTTTAAAGTATCTCTGTACTCTTAGGAAGCAACATAAATAAAGGCAGTTGGTAATTTCCTCCATTCATTTGATAGATTCAAACATCTTAATGAGTTGCAGGCTTGGTTTTCCTCATTGACGTGCAAAATGTAAATTCATAATATAACCTTTGACAGTGCCGTCTTTCCCAATCATACCAACCGAGTCATGAAGGTAAGAGCTCTGTGAGTCAGAAGAAAGTAAGGACTAGGAGCTGACCACATCATCTGTCTTCACTGGATATCCTGCATTTCCCCAATAGCACTGTTAACAGTGAAACTGTACATTTCTATGTGTAGGGTGAGTTGATTTGGTCTTGAAGAATAAACTAAACCTGTAGATACCTTGTCCAGATTGCTAAATGATAGTGGCAATCTAAAAGTAAATCAGGGCTTCCCTGGTAGCGCAGTGGTTGAGAGTCTGCCTGCCGATGCAGGGGACACGGGTTCGTGCCCCGGTTTGGGAAGATCCCACATGTCACGGAGAGGCTGGGCCCGTGAGCCATGGCCGCTGAGCCTGCGCATCCGGAGCCTGTGCTCCGCAACGGGAGAGGCCACAACAGTGAGAGGCCCACGTACTGCAAAAAAAACCCAAAAAACTTAAAAGTAAATCAAAAGGAAAAATCTTGCCTACCAGCCTCATGTTAGTATTATTATTAATTATATTGTTGCATATCAAATTATCCAAATTCTTTGCTTTGGAGATACTTATTTCATTTCCATCTCCACAATACTCTTGAATGGAGATTATAGATGAGCATGGAAGCACAGAGAGGTTAAGTGAATTAACCAAGCAAACACAGCAGGTTCCTGGCAAAACTGGGGCTAGTACGTAAGTTTTCTTAATCCTACCTGTGGTTCTCTTCACTCTGACTTTTTTTTTTCAAAATAAGTAAATCCTCTGCGTCCTTTAAAGGCCCAGTCAGATGGATGGCCCTATAATGGATGGCCCATCCACTGCCCTTCATTATTATCCAGTGTTTTACCAGCCCACCCTATAGCCCACCCTATTTCTCACAGTATAACAAACAAATAAAATTTTGAGACATTTCTGTTAACGGAATTTTTTTCCTAAACTTATAATTGTTATTATCGCTTCCTTGAACAATGATGATTTGCCAATTAATATATGGGGAATTAGGCCTCATTGTTAGTTTCCTTCCTGCATGTTATGTAGCACTCAGTAACTCAATGACTCTTTGTTTTCTCTTTTGGTGATGGGATGCCATCTTTGTTCTGGGCTCCCATGCAGAAAAGAATCAATCCCTTTAAATGAGAAGATAGAAGTGTAAAGAGGAATTCCATAAACATGAAACAGAAGAGGTTTAGTGATTTTTGTACTGTGTAAAATCTGTTCTCAGAGGATCTCTTTGAAGGGATAAAAAAGAAGGAGATTTTCCCTGTAAAACTTCTAGAAAGTTTGACTTTTGTACTATATGCAAACTATTACCCATTCTGCAAGTAAATTAAACTTGAATCTTAGAAAGAAAAAGTGAATAAAAATAAAAGAAGTTATGCAAACAAACACAGAGAAAACAAGTAAATGAACAAAAAGAGGAATATAGCCGTAGCAGACAGTGGTCTGCCCAGATTCCCAGGATCCATTTTTACCCTGTCTGTGCTCTCCCCCACCATGCCCACTTTCTCCACGCTTGCCCTTTGAGGGACCAGTGCCTGCTGCTCTACCCTCAAGAGCCCTTGGGCTACTGGAGCCATTTTGTTCTCACTGTACAGAGAATTGGAAGTATCTAGGGGTTTACATTCTGGCTGATGGACGTTGTCCAAAGACTGATGGATGCAGAAGTACCAAAGTCTAGCTCCCTTGCTTCAGACTGGGATAGTTGTGAGGTGTCACTTAGATTCCAGAGTTCCCCTCAGAGATCTACCTTCTGAGAGACTTCTGCCTGAGACCACACCAGTGCTCGCCTTTTCCCCTTTTTCCAACCTGTTCCCCACTCTTTTACCAGTCTTCCTGGAAGCATTTTTGGAAATTATTTGCAAATGAATGCTCATCTCAGGAACTGCTTCTGCAGACCCCCCCTAAGATAGTTGGTACCATCAGTGGTCTTAAGAAGCCCACTCTAGGGACCAGATTCCGTAGTTAGCTATTCAATGGCCATCTGAAAACAAAGGCCCCTTTACTGGTGTTGGGTAGGGGAGTGACTATTGCTGGCATTAGCACACATTTACTAAGACTTTCACTTGTGTTAAGTTGGGCTGGCAGACAGATGGGAATGATGCTCTCATTCATACAACATTGCATGCATTTGAAAGATACGGGCGAAGCAGTGATTACAAAAACTGTGAAGTGGCTAGCTGTTTCTGAGTGCTATTAATGCATCAAATTGAGAAAAATTCAAGCTTAGGTCAGTCAATTACCAACTTAAGGCACAGTAGGAAAGCCAGCAGGTCTTTAAGGGTGTGAAATGGGACCCTCCCCTCGCGGCAGGGGAAAGACTGTGCTGAAGACCAGGCTTGATTGTAACAGTAATAGAACCTCACAGGAGACTGAACTTAACAATCACAGTAAATTCCCTGTACAAAATCAGGGCTCTAGCAAGGAAGGAGGGGGACCCTGAGACTCAAGACAGATAATCTGAACAGATGTGCTATATAGAACAGTGAACCCCTAGAGTCTACCGGACCCTCTGGACCTGCAAGATTGCCAAACTCCCTTTTTCTAAAGGAAAGCAGTCCCTTTCGTGTCTGGAGACTTTTCAGAAGCCGATGCACTGAAAGGCAATACTTGCTCTCCTCATGATCTGCTCCCACCCTCCTCCCTGACCTCTAGATAGAAAACTAGGGTCAAGCCTCAGCATGACTTAACTGGGGAAATTTTGGCTTGATTAAAGGAGGAAGAAATCATTTGTGAAAAGATCTATAGGACTTGGGTAATATGTACTCTCTGGTTCCGGGAGAGCAGGCCTGGAATTAAATACTGAGGATGCCAAATCAGGGTGGTTGATAAGGGGGATTTTGTTAATATAGGGCCACTGTCCTGTGACTCAGTATTTAACACTCTGGCAAGGGCCCCTGGAGCCGGTCCTACTAAGTCACTGGAATAGCGCTTGGAAGCTTGGAACAAATAATGACCTGGCAGATTGTTGAGAAAAGGATCAACATATTTAGAGGTATAAGCATGATTCGGTTCCTCATGAAGGCCCAGCGAAAAGATCCTTCACTAGAGCAATGAAGAAAGCACTCGGCTGTAGGGCATAGTGTCACTGTTACATTCAAGAGTGGTTGAGAGGAATCTAGAACGGGTGGCAGAAGTGGGAGATGGTAAAATGTCATCCCTTCAGGACCGGTTGCAGCAGGAGAGACTGCACCATGTTCAACGACTCTCACATTTACAATTTTCCCCAGAAATTTTGAGCAACCTTCAAGAAGTTTTAATAGAATGGAGTGAACTCGACATGAGATGTGAGAGGGTTTGAGCAAGGGCAAGGGGTGGGCTGTAGCGGAAAATGTTGGTGCTTTTGCCTGGTCCTCTCAGATTTCTTGTGATATTTTCTGTGCACAACCTGCGCTGCCTCTGCACTGACTTCCGTGTGTTTTAAAGTCTGGAACTTGAGACTCTTCTCTGGAGGCCTGCCCTCAGGCTACCAGAGCTGCTCTACTGTACACCCAGGAGTCAAAACGTACATGCTTAGGGATTACCTTCTCCCTGGGTTGGCTCTTGACAAATGACCATCAGACACTAGAATGTGAAAGTCCAGCTCGCTTGCCTCTGTTTGGGACAATTCTGAGGTTTCTTTATTCTCTAGATTTCTCCTGAGGGACGAGGCTGAAGCCCAGGCTTTGTAGCACTTTGCCTGAGAGCACACTCTGCCTGGCTTCCATCCTTTCCCTGTCCTGGTTCTCGAGTCCTTACTGGTCTCCCCAGGAAGCACCTCCTGAATAAATCACTTACAGAGGATCTTCACATCAGGGTTTGCTTCTGGAGAACCCAATCTAGGACCTCAAATTTTAGTCTCATATATTCCTTTTTTTTTTCATATATTCTTTAAACAAATTTTTTAAAATAATTTTTTAATTTTAATTTTTTTCATTGAAGTATAGTTGATTTACAATGTTAATTTCTGCTATACAGCAAAGTGATTCAGATATATATATGTATATATTCTTTTTAATATTCTTTTCCATTATGGTGTATCACAGGATATTGAATATAGTTCCCTGTGCTATATAGTAGGACCTTGTTGTTTATCCATCCTATATATAATCGCTTACATCTGCTAACCTCAACCTCCCACCCATCCCTCCTCCAAACCCCTCCCCCCTGGCAACCACCAGTCTGTTCTCTATGTCCATGATTCTGTTTCTGTTTCATAGATAGGTTCATTTGTGTCATATTTTAGATTCCACAAATTCTCATATATTCTCGATGGAAGTAAATATCAGGAAGTCTTTTTGGACAGTAGTTTGGCAGTATTGCCAAAGACAGTCAACAGATTTTAAAGACATGTATAACTTTTGAACTATCCACCCCATATATTTATGACAGTTAAGTTTAATGCAGTGTGGCTTATAACAGCAGTGAAACAGAATGAAAACAATCTAAATATACCCTAATAGGAGATTTAGTAAACCATGATACATTCACATCATGGAATATTACTGACTGAAAGTCAAATTCTTTAAGAAACAAGAAACAGATGAAACACAAAATTTATTCCCATTTGCTCAGGATGGTCTTCACCATCCAACTTGCCCACCTCATATCTTCTATTATGTGGAAACTCGTTCATTCATAAACCTTACGGTGTATTAGGAGGCACTTCTAAATCATCTGGTAGTTAAGTGGGAACAAAACTGCCCTTGCAATGCCCAGATCTTGATTCATATCCCAGTCATTCTATGACTACCTATATGAAGCCTTAAGCAAATCACTTTACTTTCACAGCTATGAGAAAAATTTGTGCTTCTTCCATTATGTGGGCAATAAACAACTGGGCTTAATCCACAAAAGGGTGGGCTGTCGTCATTGCAGCAGGAGTCTGTAACCGAGATGTGTAGAAAATATTAGCCCCAACTAAGTGGTATCATGATCCACTGGTGTAATCGGAGGATCTAGGGTGAGGCAGAGCAGCAGGGCTATAAACGTTAAATACTCTATTCTGGACTGTCTAAGTACCTTTGAAAGTGGGGGTATAGGAGAGATTGTCTGTTGTCCTTTAATATGCATTCTTTCCTTGATAGTAATAGAACCTCTGATTTGGACAAAAGAAAAAATAAAGACTACATTTCTTAGCTTCCTTTGTAGTTAAGGTAGCTATGTGATTTAAGATCTTCCAATAGGATGCAAGCAAATAGAATGTGTAAATCCTGGGTGATGCCTTAAAGGGAAGGGAGGTTCCCTCTCCTTTTCTCATCTTGTGGTTGGAATGTGGACATAGCGGCAAGCTATCTTGAACTATGTAAAGGAAGATAATTCCCTAGAAATAGTTTTAATTGTTAGTATTCAAAAAACACTGGCTGTTACAATGCACAGATTCTGGCACCTAGCAGGTACTTCAATAAATATTAGTTCAATAAATATTAGTTTATTTTTGTCTTAGTCTTCTTGGGCTGCCATAACAGACTATAACAAGCTGCTGACTTAACCAACAAAAATTTATTTTCTCACAGTTCTGGGAGCCAGAAGTCTCAGTCAGTTTTGTTCCTGGTGAGAGCTCTCTTCCCAGCTTATAGACAGCCACCTTCTCCCTGTGTCCTCACGTGGGCTTTCCTCTGGGCACAGAGACAAGGAGAGCACTGTGTCTCTTCCTCTTTTTATCAGTACCCCAGTTTTATTGAATTAGGACCTGACCTTTATAGCCTCACTTAACCTTAATCACCTCCTTACAGACCCTGACTCAAAATACAGTCACATTGGGCATTAGGACTCAACACACGAATTGTGGAAGGACACGACTCATTCTGTAACAACTTTGCTCATCCGTCACTCAGTCTTCATATATAATTACTGAAGAAGAGACATATTAGTAAATGGAAAGATTCCTGGTAATATAGAGCACATGAATTTCCTAAACCCTGATATACAATACTTGTTGAGTCATTTGTGTTGGATGTTCTAAATGTCACACCCTGGTTATATAAACATTAAATATTTTATGCCTCTCATATATGTCTAAATACTTGGCATTAGTACATTGTGAGGGACCTGACTTTAAATAGATTAAATTGACAATTCGTCTACGGAGCGGCAAAGTTAGAATACTACTCTTTTTGTTTCTGTGCTAATAAAAAATGTTCAAGTTGGCTGAAAGTCACGGTTGAAAGCTTTTGTCTTTTTTTCTGAGTGTGTAGCTTTGGCTCAACTCTAATCTCTGCAAATGCAGGGATGATATTTTCTAGTTCATCACTGACATATAATAGGCGTTCAACAGTATTCATGAATAAGTTAATCTTGATTTTCCTTCTTTGCCTTGACTATAAGCTCTTACATGGGTCAGGTTCTGTCTTATGCTTTTTTTGATACTGATCTTGTCTGCCTCACTCAATGCATAGCATGCTGGTATCCATTCTGAAAACCCTTCTTAAGGCTGAATATATGTGACAAACCATCTAATGGGAATGTTTTCAGAACATTTCAATTGGTAAGATTTCTTGTCTTCAATTCAAGGAGGCATTTTAAAAAAGCATGTAGATTTTACAGAATTTATTGTATGTCTTGGCCATAAGAACATTGAGCCATGACTCTTTCTGGGTTGTTTTTCAATAAGCCAAATACAAAAAATAACCAGTACATTGATGTTATTTACCAGGAATTTCTTTTGCAAGGAGATGATTTGTCTCTTAATGGAATATTTGTTTAATACTTCGTAATATTTCTGTAACTGTTACAAACTCTTTTAAGTAGAAAAGCCCTGAAATATCTATAGTTCAGATAATAGGAACTCAGAAGTAGAGACACAAGCACAGATTCCTCCAGAAGAATGAGCAGTCACTTTTCAGGGACCTTTGCACCAAACACTAAAAAGGGGGGAATGCCAAAAGTGGTGGGAGGGAAGGGCACAAGAGGAAGAAATGGGCCGTGGTAGACAGGAGAAGGTGGTGACAAAACTGACTTCCCTAAAACACAGAAAAATATTTCCATAGTTTCCTCAACAATGAGGAAGAAACTTTTCCAACTAATATATGAAGAATTAGAAACCCACGAGGATTACACTCATCATGTGATGATAGGAACGCCAGTCCTATCTTTCTGTTGCATTCAAGTCTCTCCCTTAAAGTCTCTCTCTCTCTCTCTCTCACACACACACACACACACACACACATACACACATACACACACACTTCCTGGACCCCACGGGTCCATCTGGTCCCATCTCCCATCTTTCTCCTTCCCTTGGTCGTTACCTGTACTCTCTGTCTGATACCACAAGTTGGCACACACTTGCCTTTTAATTTCAGCTCAGTTGTCACAGGGGAGTCTTTGACCTCCCATTAGTCAAATCCCCCTACTATGTGCTCTCATAGCCTCGTGTACCACTTTTTTTTCAAACTGAAACACAATTGTAATTTCATATATTTGGGTATGACAATTTGATGAACATCTGTAACTCTACTAGACTGTGAGCTTCATTAAGGAAGGAATAGTATCTGTTTATTATTATTATTACTCTTTTATTATTATTTTTACTATGGACTGAATGTTTGTGTCCCCCAAAATTTGTATGTCAAAGCCCTAATCCCCAATGTGATGGTATTTGGAAGTGGTGCCTCTGGGAGAGAATTGGATTTAGATGAGTTCATGAGGGTGGAGCCAACATGATGGGATTAGTGCCTTTATAAGAAGAGGAAGAGACCAGAGCCCTCTCTCTGCCCATCATGTGGGGATGCAACAAGAAGGCAGCTGTCTACAAGCCGGAAAGAGCGCACTCACCAAGATCCACATCTGTCCACACCTTAACTTCTCAATCTCCAGAACTGTGAGAAAGAAATGTCTGCTGTTTAAGCCACTCAGTCTACAATATTTTTTTATAACAGCCCAGGTTGACTAAACCAATTACTATTATTATTACTATTATTATTATTATTTTTTTTTTGCGATATGTGGGCCTCTCACTGTTGTGGCCTCTCCTATTGCGGAGCACAGGCTCTGGACTCACAGGCTCAGCGGCCATGGCTCACGGGCCCAGCCGCTCCACGGCATGTGGGATCTTCCCGGACCAGGGCACGAACCCACGTCCCCTGCATCGGCAGGCAGACTCTCAACCACTGCGCCACCAGGGAAGCCCAATTACTATTATTATTATTATTTCCTAGCCCCTAGCACTTAATTGGAGAAAAACATGACATTAGGGGCAAGGAACTGTGAAAATTTTAGATAGTCTCAGTACCTGAACGTCTCCTGTTATGTCACATGAATGCTATTATTCCAAATAATTAGGCTTTTCAGTGCCTTGACATTCTCTGGCACTTTTTGAGGTGGGCGCCCAGCACGACACTAGCTTTCTCTCGTTATACACCTATAGCTCTCTGATTTGCCGTATGCCCGGGCTGCTGTGAGCACTTCTCTCCATGCTGAGTGTTGCCTGAGACAGCCTATTTCTCATGATGACCAGGTCAATTGTGGTCACTGCAAAAGGACTTGAGTCTTACCAGCATTCCTCCACACAAGCTGCTCTGGCTGATGACGTTTCTTCCGTTTCTGGATGAGAGGTCGTTGTCAGTCTACCTAAGAGTGAACCTGGGCATTATTTTGTATTGTGAATCTCTTTTCTAGAGCTTGCTTAGCTGAACTGATTACATAATTCTGGGTCTCTTACGAGTAAACTGTCAACCAGGCCAGACTGTCTGCTGGGGAATTTGAGAAAAATGTTAACTGGGGCTGAGTGTGAGCTTGCCAAATTCACTAAATGTACCCTGACATTTAGTGGAGACATTCAGTGCCCTTATACAGTCTCCCAGTGCCCCTGCTTTAGTGAGTAGGATGATGAATTCCTCCCTTGCAGGGTAGAGTTCACTGAACCAAAGTACATGCTCACAGCCTACATCTGGCCAGGGAACAGATTTCCCCCAGACACATTTCTAGAACCTGGGTGGTCGGTCTCATGGGACCTGAGACCTTCTTGGAGGTCGGCTGTCTGAACTGACTATTCGCCACAACATCTTTGGATGTTATCAATCCTCCTTTCAGAAAAATGCAGGGGGATATCAGAGTTTGCCATTAGGTGCTATGCAGCTCTGGCCTCCACTGTGGCTCAGTGCATATGTAACCTCTGGTGAGAACAATTTAAATGCACCATTAATCCCTGGATGGTCACGAGTAGCTGTACCCTCTGGGGTTTCAGTGGAGAGCAACTGGCATCTACTTTCTCATGATTTAGCAATGAAGCCAATAAACTTTGGCTCTGCACCTTGCTGCTTCTACACAGTTTTATTCCCGATTCAATTTGTTAATTTTTTTTTCATGAGAACTTTCTTCGGCTTCACCTCCTTGAGTGACAGTGCTTGGGCACAAGGATAATGTTGTTGCCTCCTTTAGGGAGTGGACATGTAAAACAAAGGCCAGGGTCTTATATTCATCTATAGTCCTAATACCTAGTACAGCCCTTGGGAAACTGTAGGTGATCTGTACCTATGAAGAATTGAACCAAATTCTTTTAAGTCTTCTAAAATTAAGGCTTTGTATTTCCCAACGGTATTATTTTGATTCCTTTAACTAATCCAACCCTCTTCATTTTACAAATGAGGAAACTGCTACCCAGACACAGTGAAATGACTTGTCCGAGGTTACACAGCTGGGTGGTGACAGAGCTATGCACTGAATACAGATTTTGGAAATTCAAAGTTAATATGTGTAAAGTACCAGAGGAGAACCTGCCACATGGGACACATTGTGGGCTTGATGGTGGCCCCAAAATACAGGTGCACATCCACATCCCTAAAACCTGTAAATGTTACCTTTTGGACAAAGGGTCTTTGCAGATATAATTAAGTTCAGGACCTTGAGATGAGATCATCTCAGACTACCTGGGTGGGGACTAAATCCAATGACAGGGCTTCCCTGGTGGCGCAGTGGTTGAGAGTCCGCCTGCCAATGCAGGGGACACGGGTTCGTGCCGCGGTCCTGGAAGGTCCCACATGCCGCAGAGTGGCTGGGCCCGTGAGCCATGGCCGCTGAGCCTGTGCGTCCGGAGCCTGTGCTCCGCAATGGGAGAGGCCGCAACAGTGAGAGGCCCACGTACCGCCAAAAAAAATAATAATAAAAAATAAATAAAAAATATAAAAAAATAAATCCAATGACAGCTGTCCTTCTACTAAGAGATAGAAGCGGGAAGATACGGATAACAAGGAAGATATTAGAGGGATGCAGCCACAAGGACGCCAACAAATACCAGAAGCTGCAGGAACCAAAGACCAGATCCTCTCCTAGAGCCTCCAGAGGAGGGTGGCCCTACTGACACCTTGATTTCAGACTTCTGGATTCCAGAACCAGGGGAGATACGTTTCTGATGCTTTAGGCCACCGAGTTTATGGTACTTTGTTATGGCAGCCACAGGAAACTAATACAGCGGGTATTAAAGAAATAAATCCTATTTGAAAATGCTGTTGCCCACTTCTTCCCTCTGTGTCAGGATGTTCACAGATCACTTGTGATTTTAAGTACATGGCAGTTAGAGCTCCAGGACCCCTGCTCAGCACATGGCCTTGATGGGATTCAGGGTAATGTAGTGAAGAGAGAGACCAGTTTGGCTCATTGAATCTTGGGAAATTTTATTGATCTCATGATGCTTACTGGCATCTCTGGAACAGGCAATAAAATATCACAAGTCCAGTTTCCAGGAAGAAATTCTCATAACGATTTATATCATTTCTGTCTGTGTTCATGTTATATAATTTTCTCCAATTCATCCCACCCCCTAATTACCATAACCAGGCACATCCCACGCCACGCTACAGATGACTTATCAGAAGATCTAGAAAAAATAAACCTGTGATTGTGATCTTAGCTTCCAATTTAGAGAAGATTAGGAATTGAATTTCCATTCTTTGTTGCTGCTTATGGGCACTTGGAATCATGTGAAAAATGAACTAGCTTCCAAATACTGGAAAAGAGACCAGGTAGACGTGGGTACTCTCCATATGTGGGCACGTAGATACACGTGTCCTTCTCCAGCCCAGCATCATCAACAGATAAGACAAGTACACAGACGCAGAAATCATATGTGCCAAGTAAGGGAGAAAAAAGAGCGCTAGTCCTATTACAGAAGTTCTAAGACATATATGTGGAATCTCGAAAAATGGTACGGATGAACCTATTTTCAGGGCAGGAATAGAGACACAGACATAGAGAACGGACGTGTGGACATGGGGCAGGAGGGAGTGTAGGATGAACTGGGAGATTGGGATTGACATATATACAGTACCATGTGTAAAACAGATAGCTAGTGGGAACCTGCTGATAGCGCAGAGAGTTCAGCTCGGTGCTCAGTGGCGACCTAGATGGGTGGGATGGGGTGGGATGGGAGGGAAGTCCAAGAGGGAGGGGATATATGTATACGTATAGCTGATTCACTTCATTGTACAGCAGAAACTAACACAACATTGTAAAGCAACTATACTCCAATAAAAAAAAAAATGTTCTAAGGCAAAAGGGGATGCCACCTACCATCATATAGCCCTACAGAACACAATTTGTCACGTCTTACAGCACAATACAAGTATTATCCAGGGAGCACAGAGTGCAGAATAGTCTAAGGTAGGCTGACTGCAAAGCTTTTCTCCCTAAACTGAGCAGGTATAGCTTAACAGTTGTGAAAGCATGCATTCCCTTCCTTGCTTATACCAACAATGACTGCCAGTGAAAGGGCTTCAGAAGGAACAGACAAGGATGCTGATATCTGAGAGGTCTGGAGCACTGTCTGAATAATGACACACACCTTGACACAGCTCCTGACCAAGGCCCGCTAAGTGAGCCCCATGGTTGCCCTTATCATGAAATCAAAATATTCCAGAAAATACTGGTTGTTTTAAATGTTCTTGGTTTTGCCTTGTGGAATGCAATTCTCTGTAAAAGGACCCTATGAAAGGACTGTCTGTCAAGCATTTCTAATATTTCAGGAATGAATGAATGAATCTAATATTGTTCCTTTTTTGATTGTGCGATATTATTCCTTGTAGGGAGAATATCTTAAGGTGACCTTAAGATAGAAAGATACAAGTAACTTGTCTGAGATCAAGGCATCTAATATATAGATGACTATTTTCTTTCCCCTCAACATTTAAGGGATAATCTTGGACAACAGACTCAATTTTGAGAGAATTCTTGAATCTTTTGGTCAAGTATTCCAGGTACTTAAATTTCACCCTAAATAAACAGCTACCTAATAAATCGGCACAATTCAGTTTCAGGCTTTCCCAAAAGACTCTCCTTCCCTGGTGGGCTCCACAAACTGGAGATGTTCATTAAATTAGGATTACTATTTGGCTGTGACAGACAAATGTGTTTCCTGGAGCAACGTTGCTTGTACATTCAGAGTGTTATATTGCTTTGTTTTAAAAGACATCAGACTGTTTCTTGGTATATTACCAAGAGAGCAACATTAATCCTCATGGCCTCAAGTAAGAATACTTTTCAGTAAATATAACAGTGGGATTACATCATTCAAGGATATAGATCCACACACCATGTTGCCACAAATCTATGTTTTCACGTTTTTATACTTTAACCAATGAGTAACAAAATTCTCTAAGATTTGCTGGCTCATTCATTCATTTAGTCAGATACTTCTTTTTTCAACACTCAACACATATTTATTCCTCTGAATGTCTGTTCTTTTTCCTTTAGTTCTGAGTACAAGTTCCTTGAAATCTTTAATAGTAATAACCTGATTGGCCTCTCTTCCACTAATAACTTAAGTTTACTGTGATTTGATGTCCTAGTCTTACTTGGCTCTCTGTTTCTCTTAGAATTGTTCTTCTCATCATCAAACTTCTGGAAACTGTTTGTTGTATACCTTTAAAACATTCTTCTAAACCAAAAAGAGAATTTTGCATTTTCCTCTCAGAATGCCTCACCTCTGAATAATTTCCAGAGTGGCCTTGATAAATATTAATAGGAGTTGAGTTTCTCTTCCTTTCCTTTAGGAAAAGGACACTAACATAAATCTCCTGATGTGTGAGTTGAGGTTGCCCTAATGCCCTGTGCAGAGTTACTAGTGTGTCTGTTGCTTATGGGCTATGAAAAAGTAGTTTCAGAAATAAAGGGCCTTTCTAGCTTCTTCTGTTTTAACGTCACTAAGAACAACACTGTTCCTTCAGAAGCTGCGGCTGAGGACTGATCCTATAAGGAGGAGAAAAGCTCCTGGCCTTACACAAATCAGCGAATCAGCTCACGGGAAAAAAGGATTGTATACAGGGCGCCACCTATGAACTAAATCTTACTTAAACCCTCAGGAGCAGGTTGGCAGTTTTGGGGGTAGGGTGGTTAGATTTTTTGTGTATGTGTTATTAGTTTTAAAAGCCAATATAAAGAATTTTAGAGTGCATGAAGTTTTTGGATTCAAAAAATTAAAATGAAAGCAAGGAACATTTATACCAGCATTGAGAAGATAAGACAGCACAAGGAAGAGCTGAAACCAGGATAAAAGAGTACAATTGATGAGGGCAATTGGAATGGGCTTTTGTCAAGTAGTCACAGTGAAAAAATACTCGAATAAATCAACTGGCTTCATTTTTATCAGAGGCTGACACCAAATGGGGACATCGGACTGGACATCAGTCAGTCCCTGACAAACAGAATCCATCTTGTTTTTTCCTTTCTAAAGTGGGACACAGACATAGTTCAGCACTTGAATTGAGTGTTCCTGATTTCATTCAGTCAATATTTATTCATCTCATTGCAGCAGAGCTCAAAACACAACAGAGAGCTGCTTAAGTATTAAACTCATATCATCTCCTAGATGATTTTTTTGTGTGCACGTGTGTCATGTAGACAAGGTAATTGGACAAATGGTCATTTGGGGGTTTTAATGGGTTGCATGGTTGGATACTAACAGATTTAGCACCGGTAAGGTCCTGGAGGGTTACCAAAACAATCCTCTTTCTATCCTTTACCCCCATATCAAACCCATACTCATGGGGGGCACAAAAACCTGCTTCTTCTAAAAATCTGTCTGCTCTGGTGCACTGGGGTCTGTTCTCTGAACTCTCATAACACTTGTCAAATGGAAGGCTCATCATCGATTTGACATATGTCACATGCTACACTGCAGTGTGTTCAGGTGTTGTGTGTTCATGGGGCTTATCACCTCAACGAAACTGCTAGCTGCTCAAAAGTTTGAATCAAGTCTTCCACTTCCCTGGTCTCCTGACCTGGCATAGAGATAGGTACGCACAAAGTCATTGAGTAATTAATTATTATTAATTTCAAAATATTTAATTATAAATAAATTAACAGTTAATGATAATTGATTATTCATTTACTCTACAAATATTCATAAAGTATCTATTATGTACTTGGCACTATTATAAGTGCTGGAGTTTCAGAACTGATATATCTCTGCCCCCATGGCATCTGTATTCTAAACAGGAAGACAAAAATGAACAAGTAAATAAAATAATGCCAGATTGTGGTAAGGTTTGTTAACAGAAATAACCCTGGGTAAGTGAATATGGAAACTGGGCTCTTTTAGTTAGGGCAATTTCAGACAACCTCCCTGAGAAGGTGACATGTGAGCTGCAACTTAATATAATTGAAAAAGCCAAAGGAACATCTGGGCATACAGAATCTACCAGGCACTTGAGGCAGAATGAGGTTGGCTTATTTAAGGAACAGCAAGAAGACCCCAGTAGCTAGAACAAAAAAGTGTAAAAGAAAATGGTGGGTTAATATATATGCAATGGAATATTACTCAGCCATAAAGAAACAAAATTGAATTATTTGTAGTGAGGTGGATGGACCTAGAGTCTGTCATACAGAGTGAAGTAAGTCAGAAAGAGAAAAACAAATACTGTATGCGAACACATATATATGGAATCTAAAAAAAAAAAAATGGTACTGATGAACCTAGTTGCAGGGCAAGAATAAAGATAGACATAGAAAATGGACTTGAGGACATGGGGTGGGAGGGCGAAACTTGGGCAAAGTGAGAGTAGCATTGACATACATACACTACTGAATGTTAAATAGTTGGCTGGTGGGAAGCAGCCGCATAGCACAGGGAGATCGGCTCGGTGCTTTGCGATGACCTAGAAGGGTGGGATAGGGAGGGTGGGAGGCAGACGCAAGAGGGAGGAGATATGGGGATATATGTATATGTATAGCTGATTCACTTTGTTATAAAGCAGAAACTAACACAGTATTGTGAAGCAATTATACTCCAGTAAAGATCTATTAAAAAAAAGAATATATATAAATGGAAGTAAGAATATATATATGGAATTAAGAATATATATATATGGAATTAAGAATATATATATGGAATTAAGAAAAAAATATATATGCATATATATATATATGTTTTGATATGTTGGGAGAAAAATTCAGAAAACTATTTTCTCACTCCTTTATTGTTTATGAAATATGCTTTTTGCCCTCATCAGTACCTCTGATGTGTGTTGGTTTTGATCTCCTAGCCCTTTGCCTCCTCCTACATTAAACTCTGCAGGCATTTTTTTTTAACATCTTTATTGGAGTATAATTGCTTTACAATGGCGTGTTAGTTTCTGCTGTATAACAAAGTGAATCAGCTATACATATACATATATCCCCATATCCCCTCCTTCTTGAGTCTCCCTTCCACCCTCCCTATCCCATCCCTCTAGGTGGTCACAAAGCACTGAGCTGATCTCCCTGTGCTATGTGGCTGCTTCCCACTAGCTATCTATTTTACATTTGGTAGTGTATATACGTCCATGCCACTCTCTCACTTCGTCCCAGCTTACCCTTCCCCCTCCCCGTGTCCTCAAGTCCATTCTCTACATCTGCGTCTTTATTCCTGTCCTGCCCCTAGGTTCTTCAGAACCACTTTTTTTTTTTTAGATTCCATACATATGTGTTAGCAGATGGTATTTGTTTTTCTTTTTCTGACTTACTTCACTCTGTATGACAGACTCTGGGTCCATCCACCTCACTGCAAATAACTCAATTTCATTTCTTTTTATGGCTGGGTAATATTCCATTGTATATATGTGCCACATCTTCTTTATCCATTCATCTGTCGATGGAAACTTAGGTTGCTTCCACGTCTTGGCTATTGTAAATAGAACTTCTGCAGGCATTCTTAAATGCAGGCCAACAATCTCAACTAGAGAAATACAGAAGCCCAGAATCTCTTTCATACTGTACCATCTCTAACTTATCCAAACCTGAATAAGTCCCACCCATTCATCTTTTTCACTCTTGCTGCCAAGTTGGCATATGGTTGGTTGCTGGAGAAAGTTTCCATAGTGTGTACATGGGTCCTATAACATCCTGTTAGCAAAGATCTGAAATCCCTTCCTCAACTCCATTTAACTCTTGTCCTAGTCTGGGGATCCTAGTAAACAGAACCTGAAACAGAGATTAAATGCCGATGATTTATTTGTGAAGGGATAAAATAATGCCAGATTGTGATAAGGTTTATGAAGAGAAATAAAGCTGTGTAAGTGAATGGAGAGAATTGGGCTCTTTCAGTGCAATCTCAGACAACCTCTCTGAGAAGGTGACATTTGAGCTGCAACCTAACATAATTAGAAAAGTCAAATGAACATGTGGGCAAATCGAGTTTACCAGGCACTTGAGGCAGAATGAGGTTGGCTTATTTAAGGAACAGCAAGAAGACCCCAGTGGCCAGAGCAGTAAAAGCAAAGCAAAGGGGTAGTGATGCAGAGAAAAGTGAGTAGCAGTGGGAGGGATGCATTAGTTATGGTCACTGCTTCATGAAGGGCCATAGAGACACAGCGGTGGGAATGTCCCATTTGGCTCAGTGGGGTTTAGAGTAAATATTTAACAACAAGCTCTCCCCGGAGGAAAAGCCCTGATTTCTAGTGTTTGCCAGTTTCCCTGGTGTAAATACTCCTACATGGCTGATTTCAAGCCACCAAGGTGACATCACTGAATGTGAAGTTGGGAAGAGATGCATACAAAGGGCTTATGAAAACTGTAAGTCAGACAGAGAAAGACAAATACCATATGATATCACTTATATGTGGAATTTAAAAAAATGATACAAATGAACTTATTTACAAAACAGTAACAGACTCACAGACATAGAAAACAAACTTATGGTTACCAGAGGGGAAAGGTGGTGGGGAGGGATAAATTAGGAGGTTGGGATTAACCTATACACACTACTATATATAAAACAGCTAATCAACAAGAAGCTACTGTATAGCACAGGAAACTCTACTCAATATTCTGTAATAACCTATATGGGAAAAGAATCTGGAAAAGAATGGATATACGTATATGTATAACTGAATCACTTTGCTGTACACCTGAAACACAACATTGTAAAGCAACTCTACTCCAATATAAAATTAAAATTAACTTGAAAAAAACTGTGTGACCCAGCTTCATTATACCACTGAAGAGGCTGCAGAGGATGTATTCGCATAGGCTATGGAGAAACCACGCTTACAATAAATTCCTTATCTACTGGATTCCTTCTCATCTCCTTCTCGCACTGGTCAAATTTCACCCTGGAAGGAGGTAACTACCTTCTACTTCTGGGCAGATACCTGGGCCTCTTTGGCAGCGACTGGAGAACCCAGATTCTGGAAGGAGAAGAAGTCAGAAACTCTGGGTGTGTGGTTGATAAGATTCAAGTGGCAAAACCAGAGATTTAGGCCAAAGTGATGGCTCAGGCAGAATCAGTAGCTAAATTTCTAAGAGGCAGGTAAGGCTGAGAGAATCTGAGGAAGTAAATAAGATACGCTTAATTCAGGGACCCTTTGTGCTCCTGAGACACACTTACACCCTCCTAATTTATATCTAGTTCCCATACTGCAATATGGGGCTGTGTGCGTGTGTGTGTGTGAATAAGATGCCCTTACTTCTTCCCAAGGGGAGAGTCTCAAGCCGCATTTCTTAGACCCCTTCAAGGTGATAAACCATCTCAAACCCTTGCAAGACCTAAAGCCTGAAGTGACCTGGACCCTTTTTTCCTGAGGAGTCTGAGACATGAGTTGCCCTTCTTTGGGGAGTTGCAATTGCTGTTAAGTGTCCATTAACAGTATTACTGGGCTTGGAAATTTAAAGAAATGATTCCCCTCGGATCCAGACGTACTCTTCCCTAATTATTTGTGTAGTAGCAAGCCAAATCTCTCATGGTAATCAGGACCAATTGTTCTTCATGATAATCAGCTACAATTATTCCAGCAACTCTGACTGGTTGTTGGCATGAGAAGCCCAAGATGGCTAAGCGCTGGTCAAAGCTTCCAGTCCAAGGGAATTCTTACTCTTTCCTCTGGAGGAAGTGTTCCACCTCTGACATCCAGGCATCTACCTGGTAGAGACTCAGGCTTCAGGTGTGTGGAGTACACATTCCACAAGCGAGTCACTGGGTGTGACAGTGAGAGGGTCCAGCCATCTTCCATTCTTTGGTTCCCAAACTCATGTACGCTAATTATTAGAGACACAACTCCATATATCACCCTTTGGTTCAATGAATTTACTGCAAGCTGGAAGACACATCTTAGATCCACAAAGATGTCCCTCAGCTGTACCTTAGCTAAGTCTTCAACAGCTGAGGCTTTTGGATAATGGGGTACCTGGTAAAACATGTGAATTCCAGATCATCAGGCCACTATGACATCTTTGTAACAAAAGCAGGCCTTCAGTCTGAGGCTATGGTGTACGGCTATCATGTTGATGGCAAAGACGTTCTTCAAGCCCTCAGATTCTGTATGTGTCTGGCTGGCAGAGGCACTGAGGGCGGGAAGGGAAAACCTATATTCAGATTATATATCAGTCTGAGAAGCAATGAACCTGCCTTCTCAAGGCGGAAGGGCAGAGCTATCTTTCACCTACTACCAGGTGGCTGGTTAGTCAGTGGGGCCCCATTAGGGGCTCAGCTTTCTTGTCTGATGCCAGCAGGTTGGGTGCTTGGCAGTGTCAGCAGCTAGAGTGATCCCGGTGGAAGGGAATCCATGCTGAGCCTAGCATGGTCTCCATCCTTCTGCCATGGCCATTCTGTTCATAGACCCATTGTACTGAAGTGACCATGAAGAAAGGCTGGCTGACATCCCTAGGAAGGATTATTCTGTCCACCTGACAGGATGATGAGAATCTTGACTGCAGTAGACATGTTCTTTGAGTGGGCATCACACAGAGACACAAAGATCTTCGTTTGGGGACCACCCTCCTGTGTCCGATCACACTCTTCCCTAGACCTCCTTGTCACTGATTTCAGTATCCCTCTTCTCAGGCCCCTCACCAGCCAGGCAAACTATTTGCTCCTGCCTAGGCATCAATACATGTCTGTATTTTGGACTTCAGACAACCTCCCTTCAAACAAAGGGTCCAACTAAGTGTATGTCTCAAAGCTCTACCCGCTGGGAGGATTTCCCTTTCCTGCTGTCCTCCAGGGCTCTCTTAGGCGGGGCTGTAATGCAGCTGCAGCCCATTTCCGATCACAGCCAACATTATACCAATCCGCCTATAAACCAGGCCAGTGTCCTTTTCTGTTGGTTGATCAGAGGCAAATCACCTTTCATCACCCAATACACACATATACTCACCTCCAGTGAGGCCATGGTATGGGTTGAAGGAAGCGCAATTGTGGAAGAGCACAGGTTGGTGATAAGGAAGTCTGGATTGTCTCTGCATGTAATTTATCTGTGCTTTCTGGATCTGCTTGAGCTGGTCCTGATTGCATCACCTCTACACCACAATGAACAGATGCTGTGCGCGCCCCAGTGCATAACCAGGTGAATCCAGTAATGCTGAGTTCATAGTGGATGGCTCAGATCGAAGAGTCACGTGATCCCAGGGTTCAGATGCTCAGTATCTACGATGGCCACGTAGTCAATCAGGAGGTGTTTTACAAACACATTATGGTACTTCAACACATACAGAATAGTCTCATCCTAGTCCCCAAGGTTCTAAACTTTGACTCTCCTCTAGGAGCTTGCCAGAGACGCCACACGGTAATCTTAACCATCATGGACAGTTTTGAACACCATAGGATTTGCCGATAAAGCCCAAGGATCAGAGAAGCTTTTCCCACAACGTGGACCACACAGAACTCTCTCTTGCTCTGTGCTTCATTCAAAACCAGAAAACATCATAAAGGGATCATAGCAGTATTCCCAAATGCAAAATAACTTTGCTTCCAGAATTTAAAGGGATCCAACAGATACTCAGCTTCTTTCTTAATGGTAGAAGGCGCAAGATACAACAAATTGGTTCTTTATCTCAGAGAGGATATGCCAGCATGCCCAAGGCCGCTAACTCCTAAAATCTTCACCAATGTGGTAGGTCCATGGAGCTTCACGGTTTTCTCACACTCTGTGGCAGGCAGATGTCTTACCAAGACCGTAGAATACATGACATTTCCTTCCTTCTCAAGGCCAGTTAGCATGATATCATCAATAGGGTGGACTTTGTGATATGCAACCTAAAGATGATTAAGGTCCCCCATGGATTATATGATGTCATAAAGTGGGAGAAGTTAAGAGATCAGGAACAAGATAATAAAGGTATACTCCTGCCCTTGCCATGTAAATGCAAACTGCTTTTAATTCTCTCTATTAGAGTTCTGAGAATAAATAATTTGTCAATCAGTGCCTACATACCAAGTGCAAGAGGCTGTGTTCATCTTCTTCAGTGATGATACCATATCCAGATAATAGATGCAACTGAGTCTACCAACTGGTTTACGGAAGTTCACTATCATCTGCTAAGATCCGTTAGGTTTTGCTGAGACCAACCAGGTGAACTAAATGCATAGATGTGACACCACCATGTCTGTATCCTTCTGGTTTTTAATGAGATTACTCATCTCTGTCATTGCTTCAGGAAGGTGATCTGCTTCTGATTTACTATCTTGACTTGGGTGGGGAGTTGTGAGAGGCACTTTCAAGGACTTGGTCATTTCATTGTCATTTTCTTATACTAATGACCCTTATTCCCAGGTCAGGGAACAAATGGGTTAGGGAACCCACTATATTGCTTTGCTAGGGCTGCCATAACTAAATACCACAGACTGCATGACTTAAACAACAGAAATGTATTTTCTTACAACTCTGGAGGCTAGAAGACCAAGACCAAGGTGACAAGGTGATGAGACCAAGGTGACAGCAGGTTTGTTTTCCTTTGCGGCCTCTCTCATTGGCGTGTAGATGGCTGCCTTCTTGCTGTGTCCTCACATGGCTCTTCCTGTGTGTGTGTTCATGTCTGTGTCCAAATCTCCTCTTCTTATAAGGACACCAGTCATTGAATTAGGGCCCACCCTAATGACCTCATTTAACTTAATTACCACTTTAAAGAACTTATCACCAAATATGATTATGTTCTGAAATACTGAGGGGTTAGGGCTTCAACATGTGAATTTGTGGGGAGGACACAATTCAGCCCACACAATGCCTTAGGTTGTATTCCAAAATCCCATTATTATGAAATCATGTTAGAAAATTCAATTTAAATAAAAATTTGAGCTAGTTCATTTATTTTAGGGTTAGACTTCTGTTTCATTCAAAATAAGCCCATTCACAAATAGCATAAAAATAAGTTCTTAACTGGGCCTATGGTATGTATTTTTCAAAACACCAGATGGTATATGCTACCTAGTTCTTACTCATACTCCCTGGCATTCTCTGACTGCAGATATGTCAAAATGCAGCGAGCCTGGGTCGGTGTGTACAAATGTTTTTTCTAACATCTGGGTGTTGGAAAATTATTACTGAGGAATCCAACAAATTATGGTCCCCAGGTGTTCCTGAAGAATTGATTCCTGTGCGGTTCCCAGGAGAGCTAAATCTCGCTGTTGGTGCTTGCACATGGAAAGCAAAGAGAAGCACTGAGTCAATTACCTGAATAATTACAGCTTGAATGAGCCCATCTTTTCCTTATCTAAGTATTTCAGGAGAATTTGAGGGCAGGGACTTAATATGAGATGTCTGGAAAGCTGTCCCTTTCCTCCCCTTTGCTTATGGTTTTCACACACTCTTGATATCAATGGTTCTCAACAGGGATGATTCTTGCTCCCCCTGGGGAACATTTGGCAGGGTCTGGAGACATTTTTGATTGTCACAACTTGAGAGTGCTACTGGAATCCAGCAGATAGAGGCAATGAAGGCTGATAACCAGCTCACATATGAAGCACAGGACAGCTTCCCACAATAAAAATGTTCCAGTCCAAAATGTCAACATTGTCAAGGCTGAGAACCAAATCATGCGCTCTCTACACATATAACTACATCTCTGATATGTTATACCCAAAGATTTGTGTGGAAGCCCTGGGGGCAATTAATAGGGTTTGTTTGCTCCTTGATGATATTTATTAAAATTATAAAGCCCAAGTACACAATAAAAAAGCAAAAGAAAGGCAATCTTAGGATACTGTATCTCACTAATTTGGACTAGGACAAGGGTCTCAGCATGCATATAGGAAATCCATTCAAAAATTGCAATTATAATTTTATTTTTAAGAGATGAACCACACATTTGAAATCTGAGCACAGCACGGTTAGATATGAGCTACCTCTTTGGTTGAACTTTGGTCAGACTTAAGTGTTTCTGCCCTCCACCTGATTTCATATTATGTATCTAAATTTTATATCTTAAAAATCTTAATCTTGCAAAGCAACTATCATTTTAAGAAAATTACACATTGTGCAGGAGAACAGTTAAGGTGACTGCATCCTTTAAACAAAGTGGATAGTCCAGAAATTTTCTTGGGACATTAATTTTTCCTTAATGAAGTAGGGAAGTGATCGTTTTATCTGTTGTTGTCTTTCCTACCATAAGATATTTAGCTGTGTGTTTATGAGAAACATGACAGCCAGTCCTTAGATGAGGATTGTAGCCTTGCAAAATCGGAGAAATTTTACAACAAGAAATGTGGTTGGTGATTCCTGCCTCACATTCTCATCTCAGTCTCACAGGGGAAAGCATACCCTGGCCCAAAGGACTCCCCAGGTTTGATTCAAATCTCCAGGGTTTCCAAATTTGTCAGATTATAAGGAACAATGGAGGTGCTTAGTCAAAACACATTTGCAGGTAGACGTGGCTATTGTAAAACAAGTTTTCCAGGTGATTCTTATGATGTAGCAATGTTGGGGAATTCCACCCTAGGATGTGGGTCCACACACTACAGCCCAGGGACCAAAACTGTTCTAGCACCTGTTTTTGTCAATAAAGTTTTACTGGGACATAGTCATATCCATTTATTTATTTATTGTCTATCATGCTTTCACACTATCATAATAAATTCGAGTAGTTGCATATGTCCCCCAAAACTCAAACGCTTTCCTCTATGGCCCTTTACAGAAACTGTTTGCTGACACCTGCTCTCCATGGGGGTAAAGTGGTAAGTGATGGGAATGGGGAAAACAGACTCCTCTGCAACAAAGCCCTTGCTCTGAAAGAGTCAAATTTATTAAATTTCCCTGGGAGTCAAGCAACTTGAAGGAACTCATTTGCTACTTCATCAAGCCTTATTTAATCCAGAAATGCATTCAGAAATATTAAAAATATGAAGGCTTCTGCCTTTGGGGAAGTTGGCCAAATAAATATAACATAGATAAGTCAATTAAAGCAAAATTATGGGCTCATCTGTATGCTACTGACTAGAAAATCACCAGAAATGTAGAGAAGGCAAGAGGAGATAAGGAAGGTCCTGAGGTTAGATTAGACATTATCCTGCCTATGGAAGTGGTAAATAGTAAATACATGCTCAGTTAGTTGACTGCTTGACTAACTAATTTATTGGTTGATACATGTCAGGAGAGTTTGCATCTTGACAAGCAATGGGAAATAAGATAGGGTATTGCTGCATAACCAATTACACCCAAATATAACCCCCATTAAGCCCCCAAGTGGCTTAAAGCAACACATTTTATTATCTCACACATTTTCTGAAGGTAAGGAATCTGGGAAGAGTTTAGCCTAGTGGTTCTGGTTCAGGGTCTCTCATGAGGTTGAGGTCAAGACATGGCTGGAAGGTTCAGTTGAATGAAAGCTTGACTGGGGCTAAGGGGCCCCCTCCCAAGACGGCCCACTCACATGGCTTTCGATAGGGAGCCTCCCTCTCTTGCTGGCAGTAGGCAGGGGGCCTTCGTTCCTTAGCACATGGACCTCTTCACAGGGCTTCTGAAGTGTTTTTTTTTTTTTTAACATCTTTATTGGAGTATAATTGTTTTACAATGGTGTGTTAGTTTCTGCTTTAGAACAAAGTGAATCAGCTATACATATACATATAGCCCCATATCTCCTCCCTCTTACCTCTCCCTCCCACCCTCCCTATCCCACCCCTCTAGGTGGTCACAAAGCACCAAGCTGATCTCCCTGTGCTATGCGGCTGCTTCCCACTAGCTATCTACTTTACATTTGGTAGTGTATATATGTCCATGCCACTCTCTCACTTCGTCCCAGCTTACCCCCTCCCCGTGTCCTCAAGTCCATTCTCTACGTCTGCGTCTTTATTCCTGTCCTGCCCCTAGGTTCTTCAGAACCATTTTTTTTTTTTTTTTTTAGATTCCATATATATGTGTTAGCATATGGTATTTGTTTTTCTCTCTCTGACTTACTTCACTCTGTATGACGGACTGACGAGACCAGGTTGTGGGCACCAGCCACCCCAGAGCGGTGGCTCGCACCAGCAGCCTGAAGTGTTTTCACCAAATGGCCACTGGCTTTCAGCACAAGGAGTGGTCCAAAGGAGAAACAGAAATCAAGGAGGAAGCTGCAATGCCTTTAATGACCTAAAGCAGGTATGCTATCACTTTTTTTTTTTTTTTTTTTTTGCGGTAAGCGGGCCTCTCACTGTTGTGGCCTCTCCCGTTGTGGAGCACAGGCTCCGGACGCGCAGGCTCAGTGGCCATGGCTCACGGGCACAGCCACTCCGCGGCACATGGGATCTTCCCGGACCGGGGCACGAACCCGTGTCCCCTCATCGGCAGGCGGACTCTCAACCACTGCACCACCAGGGATGCCCGGTATGCTATAACTTTTGCCGTACTCTATTTGTTAGAAGTAAGGCCAACCCATATGCAAGAGGATGGGGATCTGGCTCCAACATTTAGAGGGAGAATTGTTGATGAACTTATGAACCTAATGCAAAACCACCACAGATACTGCCAGTAGACGAGAGTCAAAAGGAAGAGCCTGGGACTAGAATAAAGAACTGATGTTCTTCTCACCAGGCTCAGGAAGACGTGGTCTGTTGCCATTTGTAAACTCCAGAACCATCAGCCATCATTAATCGACAGAATTATCTCACTTGTGGAATTTTCAACTGGCCTTGTCATAAACCAGCAGAAGGATGTTTTCTCTTGATTTACTCAAGATAAAGAAAGGTCAGTCCTACGATTTCCTCTCTCTGCATGACCTTTCTCTATTACCAGAGAAAAACAGGGGGTGGAGGGGGGGGACTGTAACATTTTTTGTCTTTCATGGCTCCAGTGTGTATATTGTTAAACCAGGCAGAAAAAAGAGAAGCCTCATGATATGATACTATCAAGACAAAGGAAACTAAGTCTCTGGAGTCATTTACAGTGAGAAATATGATATCTTATTTTTCACAGGCATTTAATAATAGAGTTTATAGGTAAGTAATTAGTTTCATTTATGGTATTGGATTGATATTTATACAGCTGTATCTTTATTCTTCCATCTTTTAAAAGTGTCATCATCCATTAACATGTGTGCTTAATATTATAAGCCACTGGTGATGAATTATGGGCACAGCTCAACTTATTACCACATTTTTAAAGATGATTCTAATAGTACCATTAACTAATTAATTTATCGAACCATGCCTCAAATCTGTTTTACCTGCCTCTATCTGTGGTTTTGGTCATACAGTACTCTCTCACTAATCTTTTGGGGAAATATTTCCTCAAATTCTTACTGAGAAATCACCCCTGGCAAACACTTGAACTCTTGCCTGGGATTGACACCATCCTTAATTCAAAGGGTGAACTCAGATGGCCTTCAATCAATCAGTACATCCTACCCCTCTGGCCGCAGAGATAGAAATGAGCACAGGAACCTAATCAGGTCAGTAAGAGACAGGACCTGGGCTCTTTGTCAAATGTTGTGTAAAGAGAAAAAAAAAAAGCTTAACTCCTTTCCTTGGAGCCATTTTGCTTGGAAATGCCTTGCTCTGATGTGAAGAATAAGGATGAAGCTAACACACAGAAGGACGAACAGAGGGAAACAAAGGAGTGAATCTTAGTAACCACCAGACGAGCCCCTGGATGGAGACTTAACCAAAGCCAGAGGTGAGTTTTCTTCCACTTGAAATATAACAAAAAACCTTAACTGATAAAATATTTGTTTCATTTAATTGAGCTCTTTTTTGTTTGTCCATATATTTGCTTTCAAAGTTCTTCCTGTGTAGAGGGCACAAATAATATGACTGGGCACTCCCTGGGCCATGTCTCAAGTCTGGTTCAAGTAAATATTACTACAGTTGAGTTGTCTCATTTGTATGTGGACTTGGAACGGGAGAGTATGATTTTTTCCTTTTAAACATTAAGTCTCCCTGTGAGGCATGTTGAAGCTTGTGTTTGTCACGCTTACAGTGCATTCAAAAGCACTCACTAAATTCAATCTTTGAATTAAGCTGTAACCAAGCTTGTATATTCATTAGAGAAGAATAATTCTCCTTGAAGAAGTTGAAATTGTTTATTGATTTTCATTTCTGTGTTCAAAGGAAGCCTGGCTAAGTCTGTCTCAGCACAGTCCCCATGGGACTAAACAGCCAACAAGTGCATTACACTGAAACCCAACTGAGCAGCTACCAACCAAAATGGGAGGATTCTTCTAAAACTATATAAATAAATAGTAAGAGGGTGAGATTTCCAGTTCAATAAAGTTGTTTCTTAAAAAGGAATAACACATTTGCCACAGCTGGCAGTAAATGACAATTTAAGGGAAAAGTTGAAAAAGAAATAAAAACAAAGTAAGAGCAGTAGAAAGTGCATTTGGGTAGCATTCTTTTGTGTATATAGCTAAGGGTGAAAAGAGAGAAATTTTAAAAAATCACTTCTTCCTTGACTGATAATTTACCCATCTGTCTGGTAACTCCATTGCATAATCAGTTGGGAAGGTGTATAAAGTGACTCAAGAAGGCAAGAATGTGGCTGTCCCATTTGTTAACGGTCACACGTTTCTACATGGATATCCTCTACGCATCTCGGAAAAAGGAATTTACCAGTTTATGAAAAAGAGTATAAATATAAATATTTTATGTATCTTAGAGCAAAAGACAAAAATTAGCTTTTAAAAATGAACGTGAGGGGAGACCTTCAAGATGGCGGAGGAGTAAGACGTAGAGATCACCTTCCTCCCCACAAATACATCAGAAATACATCTACACGTGGAACAACGCCTACAGAACACCTACTGAACACTGGCAGAAGACCTCAGACCTCCCAAAAGGCAAGGAACTCCCCTCGTACCTGGGTAGGGAAAAAGAAAAAAAGAATAAACAGAGACAAAAGAATGGGGATGGGACCTGCACGTCGGGGAGGGAGCTGTGACAGACGAAAGTTTCCACACACTAGGAAGCCCCTTCACTGGCGGAGACGGGGGGTGACGGGGGCGGGAGGGGGAAGCTTCGGAGCCGCGGAGGAGAGTGCAGCAACAGGGGTGTGGAGGGCAAAGCAGAGAGGTTCCCGCACAGAGGATCAGTGCCGACCAGCACTCACCAGCCCGAGAGGCTTGTGTGCTCACCCGCCGGGGCGGGCGGGGGCTTGGAGCTGAGGCTCGGGCTTCAGAGGTCGGATCCCAGGGAGAGGACTGGGGTTGGCTGCGTGAAGGGGCTAGTGTGCCACAGCTGGCTAGGAGGGAGTCCAGGAAAAAGTCTGGAGCTGCCGAAGAGGCAAGAGACCATTGTTTCGGGGTGCGCAAGGAGAGGAGATTCAGGGCACCACCTAAACGAGCTCCAGAGATGGGTGCAAGCTGCGGCTATCAGCGCGGACCCCAGAGACGAGCATGAGACGCTAAGGCTGCTGCTGCCACCACCAAGAAGCCTGTGCGCGAGCACAGGTCACTCTCCACACCTTCCCTCCCGGAGCCTGTACAGCCCACCACTGCCAGGGTCCCGGGATTCAGGGACAACTTCCCCGGGAGAACGCACGGCACGCCTCAGGCTGGTACAACGTCACACAGGCCTCTGCTGCCGCAGGCTCGCCCCACACTCCGTACCCCTCCCTCTCCCCGGCCTGAGTGAGCCAGAGCCCCCTAATCAGCTGCTACTTTAACCCCGTCCTGTCTGAGAGAAAAAGAGATGCCCTCAGGCAACCTACACGCAGAGGTGGGGCCAAATCCAAAGCTGAACCCCAGGAGCTGTGCGAACAAAGAAGAGAAAGGGAAATCTCTCCCAGCAGCCTCAGAAGCTGCGGATTAAATCTCCACAATCAACCTGATGTACCCTGCATCTGTGGGATACCTGAATACAGAACGAACATCCCAAATTGAGGTGGTGGACTTTGAGAGCAATTGTAGACTTGGGGTTTGCTTTCTGCATCTGTCTCTGGTTTCATGTTTATCTTAGTTTAGTATTTAGAGTTTATTATTATCATTGGTAGATTTGTTTATTGATTTGGTTGCCGGCTTCCTTTTATATATATATATATTTTTTTTTCCTTCTTTTCTTTTTGTGAGTGTGTATGTGTATGCTTCTTTATGTGATTTTGCCTGTACAGCTTTGCTTTTATCATTTGTCCTAGGGTTCTGTCTGTTCTTTTTACTATAGTTTTTAGCGCTTGTTATCATTGGTGGATTTGTTTTTTGGTTTGGTTGCTCTCTTCTTTTTTTTTAAATTACTTTTTAAATTTTTTTGTTTTTAATAATTTTTTATTTTTTTTATTTTAATAACTTTCTTTTCTTTCTTTCTCCTCTCTCTCTCTCTCTCTCCCCCTCCCCCTCTCTCTCTCTCTCTTCTCCCTTTTCTTCTGAGACGTGTGGCTGGCAGGGTCTTGGTGCTCCGGCCGTGTGTCAGGCCTGTGCCTCTGAGGTGGGAGAGCCGAGTTCAGGACACTGGTCCACCAGAGTCCTCCAAGCCCCACCTAATGTCAAAAGGCGAAAGCTCTCCCAGAGATCTCCATCTCAATGCTAAGACCCAGCTCCACTCAACAACCAGGAAGCTACAGTGCTGAAGACCCTATGCCAAACAACTAGCAAGATAGGAAGACAACCCCACCCATTAGCAGAGAGGCTGCCTAAAGTCATAATAAGGTCACAGACACCCCAAAACACACCACCGGACGTAGTCCTGCCCACCAGAAAGACAAGATCCAGCCTCATCCACCAGAACACAGGCACCAGTCCCCTCCACCAGGAAGCCTACATAACCCACTGAACCAACCTTAGCCACTGGGGGCAGACACCAAAAAAAACGGGAACTACAAACCCACAGCCTGTGAAAAGGAGACCCCAAACACAGTAAGTTAAGCAAAATGAGAAGATAGGGAAACACACAGCAGATGAAGGAGCAAGGTAAAAACCCACCAGACCAAACAAATGAAGAGGAAATAGGCAGTCTACCTGAAAAAGAATTCAGAGTAATGATAGTAAAGATGATCCAAAATCTTGGAAATAGAATGGAGAAAATACAAGAAACGTTTAACAAGGACGTAGAAAAACTAAAGATGAAACAAACAATGATGAACAACATGACAAATGAAATTAAAAATTCTCCAGAAGGAATCAATAGCAGAATAACTGAGGCAGAAGAACAGATAAGTGACTGGGAAGATAAAACAGTGGAAATAAGTACCACAGAGCAGAATAAAGATAAAAGACTGGAAAGAATTGTGGACAGTCCTAGAGACCTCTAAGACAGCATTAAATGCACCAACAATCGAATTATAGGGGCCAGAAGAAGAAGAGAAAAAGAAAGGGAATGAGAAAATATTTGAAGAGATTATAGTTGAAAACTTCCCTAATATGGGAAAGGAAATAGTTAATCAAGTCCAGGAAGCACAGAGTCCCATACAGGATAAATCTGAGGAGAAATATGCCAAAACACATATTAATCAAACTATCAAAAATTAAATACAAACAAAAAATATTAAAAGCAGCAAGGGAAAAGCAACAAATAACATACAAGGGAATCCCCATAAGGTTAACAGCTGATCTTTCAGCAGAAACTCTGCAAGCCAAAAGGGAGTGGAAGGACATATTTAAAGTGATGAAGGAGAAAAACCTACAACCAAGATCACTCTGGCCAGCAAGGATCTCATTCTAATTTGACGGAGAAATTTAAACCTTTACAGACAAGCAAAAGCTAAGAGAATTCAGCACCACCAAACCAGCTTTACAACAAACGCTAAAGGAACTTCTCTAGGCAGGAAAGGCAAGAAGGAAAAGACCACAATAACAAACGAAAAACAATTAAGAAAATGGTAATAGGAACATACAAATCGATAAAAACCTTAAATGTAAATAGACTAAATGCTCCAACCAAAAGAGATAGACTGGCTGAATGGATACAAAAACAATGGATACAAACCTGTATATATGCTGTCTACCAGAGACCCACTTTAGACCTAGGGATACATACAGACTGAAAGTGAGGGGATGGAAAAAGATATTCCATGCAAACGGAAATCAAAAGAAAGCTGGAGTAGCAATTCTCTATCAGACAAAATAGATTTTAAAACAAAGACTATTACAAGAGACAAAGAAGGACACTACATAATGATCAAGGGATCGATCCAAGAAGAAGATATAACAATTGTAAATATTTATGCACCCAACATCGGAGCACCTCAATACATAAGGCAAATGTTAACAGCCATAAAAGGGGAAATCAACAGTAACACTGTAATAGAAGTGAGAGAGTGGCATGGACATATATACACCACCACATGTAAAATAGATAGCTAGTGGGAAGCAGCCACATAGCACAGGGAGATCAGCTCGGTGCTTTGTGAGCACCTCGAGGGGTGGGATAGGGAGGGTGGGTTGGAGGGAGACACAAGAGGGAGGAGATATGGGGATATATGTATATGTATAGCTGATTCACTTTGTTATAAAGCAAAAACTAACACACTGTTATAAAGCAATTATACTCCAATAAAGACGTTAAAAAAAAATGAACATGAGAGTTTCTGCATATTTATGGCCTCTTGATCGATGTTTATTATCAAAAATAGTTACCACACCCTGATACATAGAGGATGCAAAATCTTCTCTTTTTGCCTTCATTGCGTTTTAAAAATAAAATTAAACATGTTTCATTTTACTAAGTATAAAGCTAAGCCTAGGAAGATACATCTTCTCTCCCAGATTCAAGATTGTAGCTAAAGAGTTTTTGAAAAAAGTTTATATTTGAGTTTTTTTTTTTTTTTTCTTGCAGTACGCGGGCCTCTCACTGTTGTGGCCTCTCCCATTGCGGAGCACAGACTCCGGACACGCAGGCCCAGCGGCCACGGCTCACGGGTCCAGCTGCTCCGCAGCATGCGGGATCCTCCCAGACCGGGGCACGAACCCACGTCCCCTGCATCGGCAGGTGGACTCCCAACCACTGCACCACCAGGGAAGCCCTATATTTGAGTTTTTTATTGGTCCTGAAAGACTCAACAAGATAATGCCCCAAAATCAGTTTTAAAAGTAACTATATTTTGTAATAGAAAATTAAGTGAACAAAATTTTACCTCTGTTGTGTAAAATAGGAGAAGTCCCTTGCTTGTTCTATTCCTTAAAACATCAGTTTTTGGAGTTCAGGGTTTTTGAGCTCAAGCTACCCATTCTCCTTGCTTGGCCCTGCAATAAACATTTCTCTGCTCCAAAAAAAAAAAAAAAAAAAAAAAAAGAAAAAGAAAAAAAAGGAAGAAAGAAAAAAAGAAAACTCAGTTTTTAGCCCAGTTCTGCTAATGTGCTCTGTAGGCCTGGAGAAAATGTTCTCATCTCTTTTTGTAACTGTTTCTTCATCTTTAAATCAGGGAGAAAAGCATTGGTTCTGCCTCAGAGGGATGTTTTGAGGATGAAATATGGTAATGTTGGCAATAATATTTTGCAAAAACACAGGTATGTTGAACTCTAAAATTTACTAGCAAGAGACACACCAATGCTGTATGGAGGTCCCGTAAGGCAAAGCCACAATTAGAAGAGAAATTGCTCAGAGATGATAGAAACATTATCTAGTGAAGACTGTTACATGAAATGTCCAAACAAAGCAGTGCCTTCCATAAAAAAAATAGCATAACAGGGAAAACCTGTAAGGAAATATTTGTGTCTCCTCCAATCACACCAGCAAGCCGGAGTTCCAGGAAAGCTATCTAAGAGATCAAAGTCAAGGTGGTTCTCAGAAATTTTCCACACTGTGGGCACAGGCTCAGTTTGGGAAGACTGAGAAAAGAGAATATGTAATTACAGGATAGCCAAGTATTCAAATTTAAATTTTAAAACTCAGTCATTACGTAGACAAAGAGAAGCAGTCAGTACTTAGAAATCTGCAGCAGATTGAATGTTTTGACTGCTTTTGCCCCAGATATTCAACACTGAAGAATTTGTTCTGGATGTGCAGGTCGGTTCTACACTGAGCAAAATTTCCATTTGATAAAGACATGGCAACAACTTTGATCAAATTTAAGGGGGAAAAATCAGGCTGCTTCCAAAAAATAAATTGAGAATGCACAGGCCAGATTTGTAGTAACGTTGAGGCCTAGGAGCCCTCTCAGCCTTCTGACATGAGTGTGAGAATCTTAGGGAAAGTGCATGTGACAAGAGAATGCTTCCATTTATCAGCCAGGCTTCATTAAGTGGCATAATTATAATTCTAAGAAAATAATTTTCACCGGTACTTTTGGATTAAAAGGAATAATGTGTTATTGAAAAACATTGTCTGGACGAGAAATCTAATTTTTAGAAAATGCAGTGAAGTCTAGTGTCACAGATTAAAGGCAAAATCTTTTCATTCTGGTCCTGAATCAAGCTTACTCCGAGAGCTTAAGGAATTCATTGATGCCTCTGGCGTCTGTGCAGACGCAACCAACATCCAGATGAGACTGAAGAATGTGAAGTCCTTAACCCAGGTCTCTGTTAGAGCTTTGGGAGTGGACCCTTTTCTGGTGATTAGAAGGTACCCAGCAGGGATCCAAGGGACTTGGCGCCTTGAGGTCCTGTGCTCTCCACAAAAACCCTCACACACAGTCCTTTGCTTTTAAGGCCCATGACATCTAGCAAAGTCAAGCCTCTTTCCCTCTTATAACTACAGTTAACTGATATCCGGGTTATTATCTCTTATACTAGTTTGGAATCCACGCAGTTTTCCTCTTTATTTCATCTCCTGACATCATTCTTAGTCATTGCAACGTGTGTGCGAAGGGGCCAGCCAACAGATGAGTTCTTGGGCTTCCTCGGCTGCCGTGATCCTCATTTCCAGGTCCTTGTCCTTCTCTTCATCTAGAGCAACTCCACGGCAGACTCCTTAAACTCAAATATCTCTCTCTCAGGCTATTACATATTTTCCTTGCATCTCTCTCACTGATCCTTCTCTTCTACTCCATAGGGAGACTCATTCTTTGATTCCCTAATTGTTTTCCAACCTATCAGAGCCCTCCTAGCTTCACGGCCTTTGCTACCCAGCTTGGACCCTATAATTGATCATCTGGTCTATTTTCTTTTTAAAAACATTTATTGAAGTAGGGTTGATTGACAGTGTTGTGTTAATTTCTGCTGTACAGCAAAGTGACTCAGTTATATATATATATATTCTTTTTCATATTCTTTCCCATGATGGTTTATCACATCATATTGATTATAGTTCCCTGTGCCATTTTCTTACTGGTGCCGATCACCAAGTATCTTCACTCCTCCTCCAGCCTCATCCCCAGGCACTGCCTGCCTTATCCTGTAAGCAGGAAGAATATCAACCAGCTTACAGTTCTCTGCAGGCATCACACAAGGTTGTTTTAGGTCTTTGAGCCTTGCCATGCTGTCTGAAGACTTGGCTCAAGCATCCTCTTACCTAGTTTTCATCCCCTGACACTTCTCCCCAGGCCCTTCCCAGACTGAGATAAGGACCTTGGCCCCTGAACACACTGTTCTCAAGGCTATCACAGTGCTGACCACATGCTAGTGACAAGATCTGCTAACGTTTCTGTCCTTCCCAGAAAACTACAAGCACTCTTGGAAGAGACACTATTTTTTAATCCTTGATTTTCCAACACCTGTCAGAATGGCTGGAATATTATAGGTGTTCAATAAATATTTCTTGCAGTGAAATGAACTAAGCCCCTGACCTTCTTCCACGTTCACTCTTCAAATTCTCCAATCGAAAGCCACTAAGCAAGCAGCCTTCTTTATTCCTGTACAACAGAAACTCAAATAAACATTATCCCTCCAGAAGGCAAACTCCACAAGAACTTGGCTGAATCCCCAGCGCCTAGAACATCCAAGCATATATTAGGTGTTTAAATATTTATGGAATTCCAGTACTGCATCTAAATTTATGGTTTTCCAATATTAGGTGGGCTCAAAATATACCCAAAAAATTTTTTTGGCACTTGAACAGCTTTTTCTCTTATTTCTATCAGAGATTCTCCAAAACGCTCTCAGTCTCCTCAAGCTTTCTAACACATGTCCAACTGACACCCTGCTCTCCCCTTTCTTGGAGAAAATAGAATTATGGAGTATGTACTTCACCAACCTCCCTCATCATGATGTGTTTGTGGCTCCACATCTGCATAAGATATGGTAAATTCATCTCATGAGAAAAATTCCAGTATTTCCTCAATTTAATTATTGACTACCACTAGGACTTTAACTCCATGCTTTCAAACAAATACAGGTAATATAACTATGCCTATTGAAAAAATCCATTTGCATTATTGTTATTTCTTATTAAATAATCTTAAAATAAACAAGCTGTATTTCATCATTGTTATCAATTAATAACTCATATAGTCTGCACATGGGGATGTCTGATCAAGTGACTTACTATAAAAAATCTTGGGTAACCCCAAGGTATGGAGGTTAGTATCTATCAGGTGAGTCACTCTTAACCTATAAAAGGAGAGAGGCCTAGAGATTTCTAATCATTCAAGACTCTTCTCACTAAAGATAGGAAACCTTCCATTAGGGTTAGGGTCCTAGAATCACTGACTGTTAGTTCAAGACAGTGGTAGATCTCATGAACGGTAATCCATCCAAAACATTTCTGGCATGCCTATATATCCACAAAATAAAATCTGAACAAAAATGAAAAAACTCAATAGGTGTTTGATCTTTTATCTGTATTTAATCTATATAAATCACAAGTGCAATTATTTCATACTTTTTAGATATTTGGCTTTATTCTTTTCTATGTATGCACTATGCCTTTATCTCAAGAACCATTCTTATTATAGCTCTCAGAAAAACTATAAATAAATACAGGTAAGCCACTCCTTCAAAATTCTTAAGGGATCAGCCAAACTTCCCTTGAATTAGGATTTTGTTGCATCAAATATCATTTGAAATAAGGGAAAATAAGAATTAAAAGTCTCTGGCTCTAGAGGGAGATTTCACTGTAATGTGACTTGTTGCAATGGACATAAGCTATAATCAAAAGATAACGGTTCATTTGCAAATTAAGAGACATGACCTATCAAAGTACAGAAGCTTTATTTATTGCCTAAAAACACAGAAGATTTATTTATGACTTAAAAATGATGAAGCTAATTTTTCAAAAGCATTGAGTTCAGAAATAATGAGTTTACAACCAATTAAATTAATATCATTGATTTGAAACTAAATAAAAGCTTTTTCATTATTGTCATTATTTTTAAACTCACTATGTCAACTCAGTAAGTGTTTGTTAATTAAGGTAATTGTTTTGACTGAAGAAAAATAGACTTTTACATTAATGTCATCATTTATTTCAATCCCTGAATCAACGATTTTTTTCCCCATACTTGGAAAGTTTTCTGCTAGTTTGCAAACTACTTGTCCAATTTTCAAACAAGCTGATTTCATTACAAGAATCCTTATAGATACTCAAGGTCTAGAAGACTCTCAGAACAAATGGAAAAATTAAATGTGATTTATGCTGACAAATATGTACTTCCTAGACCAGAATATTTTTACTATCAGAAATGAATATGGAGTAGAATTTTTAAAAGAAAGAATATGAACTAGAATGTATTTCTGGAAGGAGAAATAATGTGCATAAAGAAACAAGAGAAGAAGCAAGAAAAGGGGAAAGGACTAGAAAACATATTTGCCTGGAGGTAACACTCTTTCATAAGTGAAAAGCACACTTTTACTCATAAGGATGTAGTGTTAAAATCCCCACATTTTACATTATTACGCTTTAAAAGACACCATTTTCTATCAGGAAAATCATCTCAGAAAACCAGGTGATTGAGAACCTGTATTCCAACATTTATTCATGTTATGTTTCTGGGGAAAAAAAAGTCTTTGAATATATTCATAAAGTGATCATGGCTAGTCTGGTTTTACAGTGCTACCATATTGATCCAAGTCATTGGGAATTTGACAGATTTGGTCTATGTCACTTGTTTATAATACAGGGAATGAGACTTGGTTTTCCTGTCTTGAGACCAAAGCACTAAGTTAAGGCATATTCACACATGACATACAGTGCTGACAAATTACTCACAGATAACTGAAACCTACCTATGTGGCCAAAAAAAAGGGAAAACTGTTTTTGGAGGAGAGCTATTGGTCTATATCACACTAACTGAGTCTGGGCCACTATACCATGAACTGAAAATACAAAGTTAGTTCCTAAAGGACTTCATGCTCTAGGGGTCATGAGACCTAATTAGGGAGACAGACACATAAACAGATAATTATAAAACAGTATAAAAGTGCAAAGGTAGAGATGTGCCTTGATAACCCATAACCCATTGGATCTTCTGTTGTAGTTCAGTATAGAAAGCATTTATCTCTTTTCAGTTGTGATTTTTGAAAGTAGTCTGTAAAACAAACAGATTCAATAATTTTATGAACTTGGCCCAATCATCTTGGCCAAGGTTTTTATGGCAATCTTAGTGTGGCGTTTTATATCTGTGGGGCATGTTGGATCATGGGCAACCCAAGAGTTGATATTTCAAAATGAGCCTGATTTTTAGATGTCTAAGAAAATGACTTTGTTCTCATTCAGTATCCTGCACTATTCAGAAACTCTCCCCAGAGTTCCTTGGTATGCACCCTGGTAACAGAATCACTTTCTGCAAAGTATGTAATATGAATTTGAATTCCATTTTGGTGCAATCTTAACACTTATGAGACAAAGCTTCTTCCCAAAGGCCCTCCTACAATAGTTGTTACAAAATAAGCAACTGTTGGTCCTTTCCCGAGTGTACTATGGGGATGAGCATTTGACTACTGCCTTTCAAATGGTGTCTGATATGACCAGGGTGAGCCCCTGGGCATTCACATGCCAACAAGCTGCAGCTGCCATCCCCAACTACCACCCTGGGGCGCTGGGCCACTTGCTGGAGTTTCTATACCAGTCTGGGGGCTGTGTTCCAGCTTCTTAATACTCCTCAGCATGTCGGTCTGGAGACCTGGTCCCCTGTCCAATTTCTGCTTCATTCTTCCCAATCAGAAAGTAGACCACCCTACTTTGAGATCTATTCCCATTTAATAAAATGTCTTAGAACCATGACTATGGAGGCACATTCTTCAGAGACTTCTGATGCTAATCCTTCCACCAGACTGGACTCTTCGGGTAGGGAGCCTCTGAAAGACCTCCGTTTGCTATATTCCTTTGGAGATGGCAGCGTTAGCCACCTCCTCAAGTTGACTCCCAAGTTCACCATTCCCATAAGAATATACTCTTTCTGTTGACTTGCTTTAAGTTCCTGGATACCCTTGAAATGAAAACCATGATAAATATCTCTACTGAAATTGGAGCAAATTTTATAAATACTGCTCCCTGACTTCTAAGACTGGCACAGAAAATAAGGGTAGGGAAGAAATTTGGTTACAGATGTCTAATGTGGCAGAGGTGGTTCAAATCGTTCTGAGCCCCAAGTATGGTGCAAGCATGGTGCTAGGAAGAAGGGAATCTAATGGTAACCCAGACAGAGAAACAGCCACAAAAAATGTTTATGGTCTGATTGGAGAGTTGGGAGAGTAAAAAGGTAGTAACTTTACAATGTGTACAAGCCATCTCAGGTGCAAGAATAGGGCGTTATGAGGACATAGGAGTGATTCCTAAGCCAGTCTTAGGAGTTCAAGGAAGTCTCTTCATTGGAAATGACAATTACAGTTTGATATTAAGTATTAAGGCAATTGCTGGGTAAGGCGGGAAGAAATAGAGAAAAGCTAAAGCGTTAGGGGAAAGGGAAGTACAGACAACAATACATGCAAAAGAAGAGGTGAGAGAAAATATGACACATTTGGAGCACCACGAGTATTTCATTCTTATAGGATTACAATAATTAGAAATAGGTAGTTCTGTAAAACCTAGAAGTAGACTCTAAAATCAATTTACAATACCCAGCATCCGCAAAATTCACCTCTAGTTTCTCTATGTAAGGCTGCTCAAAATGTTCGTTATCTGGCAAATGTATCTAAACCCTTTGACTTTCCCTTATAATTTGTCTTCACATTCCAGTCTACCATCTTAAAATCCATTCTATCTTAGTCTCTTTGCTTTCTGGGTTATCAAGGGCTATGAGGAAAGCAAAAATGGAAATCCAAAATGAAACAATGAAGCATAGCTTGGGTGGCTACAACACAACAGTAGCCAACAGTCCTGATGGGTGTTTAATAAATATAAACGGGGTGGTCAATAAGGTGGGGTGTGGGTTAACAGTGGTGGATAGTGGGCTGTGAAAGACCTGGGAAAAATGATTTTTAGAATAACTGACTGATGGAGAATAGAGGATTTATTTTATTATCCAGAGCACTGTATGAGACTATGAGTGTAGAATGTAGGGTTGGATCTTTTGCCTCGTTGCTTGGTTGTCTGTGGCCAATTGCTGTAGTCAAATCAACTAGAATATTCAGAGCCAAAATGGTGAAATCATCTTCTGGGCTTTTAAAATTTCCACTGTGTAACTGACATTAGGTAACCAATAATGCTTTTTCCCTCTCTCTCTCCTCTATGAAAATTTCTCTCTCAGATCCCTTACTCCAACCAAGTTGCAAAGGAAGCCTTGATATAAATTAATGCTCCCACGGGAATTTATATTTTAATGAATAAATGCCTGGCTCCTGAATTTCTAGGCATCAATTGTCAATTAGGTCAGAAATATTTCAGGAAGACACCAGCACTGTCCTGCTACCCAGATTCCACATCAGTGGGTAAACACCTACTCTGCCCCAGTACGTATGCCTCCGAGAAAGCATTTAAAGTTTCCTCTTCAGCAGGAAGATGACTGTATCTAAAGAGAATGTGGATACAGATGACAAGTTCTTGTCCAGGAAAACATCTAACCTAGGGAAGGTCAGACAGATAAAACATAGCAAAAAGACCAGGCAGAACTAAGGAAGGTAGAAAGGAAGATGGTAGCAGGGAAATCTCTGGTAATCAGTTCTCAGACACCAAACTGAAACTGAGGGGCGGGATTGAAGTCAGGAAGAACCAGATGCCCAATTATCTAATTAAGAGGATAAGAGGTCAGAGCCAGACTTGGCAGCAAGATTGATGATAGTGAAGTTCAGACACTGTCTTTCTTGATCTTTAAGCCCACCAAACATACCATTGGCCATGTACCCATAAAGGTGAGGAGGCAGTAGTCAAAGACATCTTCAACACTTCTTGACATTCAAGCCCCACCAGTGTCTATCTCTTGTAGGTATACCTTATTTTTGCTCCTCCCACTCTGCATTTACATCACCTATCCAAGTCTAGAGTTCCTCCATTGACACGCCTTATTTCTTTACCACATTGAATAGTCTTGCCATGACCAGCCCATCATGAGCCAACCTCTAGAACAAGATCTGGAACTCTTTCTGACCTTCCCCATTTTTAGAGATGGGACATAGAGACATTAGGATTGTCCCAAGAGCCCGACACAGGACTACACTTACAGATGAAGGAATCCAACAGTCCACGCTTTAGGAAAAGGCTATGAGCAGCCTGGCAACTACTAGACATACCTTTACTTATGGCATCTCGGACAACATGCAGTGTCTCTAACAATAAAAATATAACATTTTGAACAAACTTCTAAACATGGGGTTATTCCCTGATGTGGTCATCGTAAAAACTCATAACCTCACGATTCGCTTGGTAGTGACTGTGATCCTTCTCTTTCCAGCCCTGTGTGGATATTTTCCTCTGTGTGTGCTATCACTGCACTTGGTCTCAATTTTATGATTCTGAGATCTCAGTTCTCACACTGTACTTCTCCATGAGCATGGAACTGACTAGGAGATATATACACATTTCAGGTCTCTTTCAGAACAAATTTAATATGATTAACCATACTGCAATCTAATTCAGACACCCTGATTTTTCACTGTTACTTCTAACTATGTGTTAAGAACCTATGTAATTTAAAATGTTAATTGCTTTTCCATAATATCCAGGAGCATACTTCATTCTCCAAGTCAATGATAAAAATCTTAAAAAAGAAGCAATGGGTCTGAAACTCACTCCTGAAGGAGACTTCTTGTTCCTTACTCAGAGTGTCAGCCCACATTTGTATATTTCCATTAGTGAGAAACATCTCCATTGCATGAAGATTCTAATCTGAAAAGCTGTTTTTATAGTATGTCATTGGAAGTCGACTTACTGAAGAGCGTTCCAATTAGTAATGTTGAAAGCCTTCCATAAACGAGATGACTGTCACCAATGTTCTTTTTTTTCTGTCCCGGATGGCAATAAAAAAGAACAAATAAAAAGAGAAATGTATAATTGGTCTGGTAATTGAGCCATGAAAATGTACTATAAAGAATAGAAACTGAAAGGAAAACCACAGAAATGGTGGCATTTCAAATAATTTAACTAGCATTTCAAATAAGTCACCAGTTTGTCCTGGCTGGCATACCTGAAAATAGTTGTGTTTGTTTTTTTTTTTTTTTAATTTTTAACTTTAAAGGATTGTCAGCTACACTTTGGAAAGAAACTGGATTCACTTCAGGATTTCCTCACTTCACTAGTGGAATGTGAAGACATATCTGAAAGGGCTGTCATTTGATTCAGAGCTTCATTAATTTGACCCTTTGTCCTCATATCAGGAACATAAAGAAAAACTTTCTTATTGGAGCTGACTGAAATATGATAATCCAAAAATTTTCCTACATCCTCTGCCCCCAAATCTTTGGTTTCTACCTAATCCCATATCAGAGGAAATTTCTTAACAATTTACATTGTGGTATCATTCTGCAATGATGACATGTCCACATATAAAGAGAGAATTAGCACTAGGAGGATGCAGAATTCGCATCTCCACACAATTGGGGACCTACCAGGCACCGGTGGGGGACCACAGAAGCCTAAGGAGACAGGAGGAACCCGCAGTGACTGTCTTATGGGATCTTGGTTCCCAGGCCGGAGGTCAGGCCAAAGCTCCTGTGGCAGGAGCTCCAAGTCAAAACCGCTGGACTAACAGAGAACCTCAGACCCCAGGGAATATTAATCGGAGTGAGGCCTCCCGGAGGCCCTCCTCTCAGCATCAAAATCCAGCTCTATCCAACTGCCTGCAAACTCCAGTGCTGGACGTCTCAGGCCAAACAACCAGTAAGACAGGAATACAGCACCACCCATAAAAAAAAAAAAAAAAAAGAAATGACAAAAAAATATGTTACAGAGGAAGGAGCAACGTAAAAATCTACAACATCAAATGAATGAAGACAAAATAGGGAACCTACCTACCTGAAAAAGAATTCAGAGTAATGATAGTAAAGATGATCCAAAATCTCGGAAACAAAATGGAGAAAATACAAGAAACATTTAACAAGGATCTAGAAGAATTAAAGAGAAAACAAACTGTGTTGAACAACACAATTACTGAAATTAAAAATACTCTAGAAGGAATCAATAGCCTAATAACTGAGGCAGAAGAACAGATAAGTGAGCTAGAAGATAGAATGGTGGAAATAACTGCCAGGGAACAGAATAAAGAAAAAAAAAAGAAAAGAATTGAGGACAGTCTCAGAGACCTCTGGGACAACATTAAATGCAGGAACATTCTAATTATATGGGGTCCCAGAAGGAGAAGAGAAAAAGAAAGGGTCTCAGAAAATATTTGAAGAGATTATAGATGAAAACGTACCCAACATGGGAAAGGAAATAGTTCATCAAGTCCAGGAAGTGCAGACAGTCCCATACAGGATAAACCCAAAGAGGAACATGCCGAGACACATATTAATCAAACTATCAAAAATTAAATACAAAGAAAAAATAATAAAAGCAGGAAGGGAAAGGCAACAAATAACATACAAGGGAATCCCCATAAGGTTAACAGCTGATCTTTCAGCAGAAACTCTGCAAGGCAGAAGGGAGTGGAATGACATATTTAAAGTAATGAAAGGGAAAAACCTACAACCAAGACAACTCTACTCAGCAAAGATTTCAATCAGATTTGATGGAGAAATTAAAACCTTTACAGATAAGCAAAAGTTAAAGAATTCAGCACCACCAAACCAGCTTTACAACGAATGCTAAAGGAACTTCTCTAGGCAGGAAACACAAAAGAAGGAAAACACCTACAATACAAAAGGAAGACCCGTATATATGCTGTCTACAAGAGACCTACTTCAGACCTAGGGACACATACAGACCGAAAGTGAGAGGATGGAGAAATATATACTATGCAAATGGAAATCAAAAGAGCTGGAATAGCAATTGTCATATCAAACCAGATAGACTTTAAATAAAGACTATTACAAGAGACAAAGAAGGACACTACATAATGATCAAGGGATCGATCCAAGAAGAAGATATAACAGTTGTAAATATTTATGTACCCAACGTAGGAGCACCTCAATACATAAGGCAAATGCTAACAGCCATAAAAGGGGAAATCGACAGTAACACAATCATGGTAGGGGACTTTAACACCCTACTTTCATCAATGGACAGATCATCCAAAATGAATATAAACAAGGAAACACAAGCTTTAAATGATACATTAAACAACATGGACTTAATTGATACTTATAGGACATTCCATCCAAAAACTACACTTTCTTCTAAAGTGCTCATGGAACGTTCTCCAGAATAGATCATACCTTGGGTCACAAATCAAGCCTTGGGAAATTTAAGAAAACTGAAATGGTATCAAGTATTTTTTTTGACCACAACACTATGAGACTAGACATCAATTACAGGAAAAAAGCTGCAAAAAATACAAACACATAGAAGCTAAACAATATGCTACTAAATAACCAAGAGATCACTGAAGAAATCAAAGAGGAAATCAAAAAATACCTAGACAAATGGCAATGAAAACACGACAACCCAAAACCAATGGGATGCAGCAAAAGCAGTTCTAAGAGGGAAGTTTATAGCAATAAAAATCTACCTCAAGAAAAAAGAAAGAACTCAAGTAAACAACCTAAACTTACACCTAAAGCAATTACGGAAACAAGAACAAGAAAACCCCAAAGTTAACATCAGGAAGCAAATCATAAAGATCAGATCAGAAATAAACGAAAAAGAAATGAAGGAAGCGATAGCAAAGATCAATAAAACTAGAGGTTCTTTGAGAAGATAAACAAAATTGATAAACCACTAGCCAGACTCATCAAGAAAAAATGGGAGAAGACTCAAATCAATAGAATTAGAAATGAAAAAGGAGAAGTAACAACTGACATTGCAGAAATAAAAAGGATCATGAGAGATTAGTATGAGCAACTATATGCCAATAAAATGGACAACCTGGAAGAAATGGACAAATTCTTAGAAAAGCACAACCTTCTGAGACTGAACCAGGAAGAAATAGAAAATATAAACAGACCAATCACAAGCAATGAAATTGAAACTGTGATGAAAAATCTTCCAACAAACAAAAGCCCAGGACCAAATGGCTTCACAGGCAAATTCTATCAGACAATTACAGAAGAGGTAACACCTATATTTCTCAAACTCTTGCAAAATAAGGCAGAGGGAGGAACACTCCCAAACTCATTCTATGAGTCCACCATCACCCTGATACCAAAGATGTCACAAAAAAAGAAAACTACAGGCCAATATCTCTGATGAACATAGATGCAAAAATCCTCAACAAAATACTAGCAAACAGAATCCAACAGGACATTAAACGGATCATACAAGTGGGGTTTATCCCAGGAATGCAAGGATTCTTCAATATACACAAATCAGTCAATGTGATAAACCATATTACCATACTGAAGGATAAAACCATATGATCATCTCAATATATGCAGAAAATGCTTTCAACAAAATTCAACACCCGTTTATGATAAAAACCCTCCAGAAAGTAGGCATAGAGGGAACCTACCTCAACATAATAAAGGGCATATATGACAGACCCACAGCCAACATCATTCTCAATGGTGGAAAATTGAAACTATTTCCTCTAAGAACAAGACAAGGTTGTCCACTCTCACCACTATTATTCAACATAGTTTTGGAAGTTTTAGCCACAGCAATCAGAGAAGAAAAAGCAATAAAAGGAATCCAAATCAGAAAAGAAGAATTAAAACTGTCACTGTTTGTGGGTGACATGACACTATACATAGAGAATTGTAAAGATGCTACCAGAAAACTACTAGAGGTAAGCAATGAATTTGGTAAAGTAGCAGGATACAAAATTAATGCACACAAATCTCTTGCATTCCTATGCACTAATGATGAAAAATCTGAAAGAGAAATTAAGGAAACACTCCCATTTACCATTGCAACACAAAGAATAAAATACGTAGGAATAAGCCTGCCTAAGGAGACAAAAGACCTGTACGCCAAAAACTATAAGACAGTGATGAAAGAATTAAAGATGATACACACAAATGGAGAGATATACCATATTCTTGGATTGGAAGAATTAACATTGTGAAAATGATTATAATACCCAAAGCAATCTACAGATTCAGTGCAATCCCTATCAAACTACAAATGACATTTTTCACAGAACTAGAACAAAAAATTTCACAATTTGTATGGAGACAAAAAGACACCGAATAGCCAAAACAATCTTGAGAAAGAGAAATGGAGGTGGAGGAATCAGGCTCCCTGACTTCAGACTATACTACAAAGCTACAGTAATCAAGACAGTATAGTACTGGCACAAAAACAGAAATATAGATCAATGGAACAGGATAGAAAGCCCAGAGATATACCCATGGACATATGGTTCCCTTATCTCTGACAAAGGAGGCAAGAATATACAATGGAGAAATGACAGCCTCTTCAATAAGTGGTGCTGGGAAAACTGGACAGCTACATGTAAAAGAATGAAATTAGAACACTGCCGAACACCATACACAAAAATAAACTCAAAATGGTTTAAAGACCTAAATGTAAGGCCAGACACTATAAAACTCTTAGAGTAAAACATAGGCAGAACACTCTATGACATAAATCACAGCAAGACCCTTTTTGATCCACCTCCTAGAGAAATGGAAATAAAAACAAAAATAAACAAATGGGACCTAATGAAACTTAAAAGCTTTTGCACGGCAAAGGAAACCATAAACAAGACGAAAAGACAACCCTCAGAATGGGAGAAAAAATTTGCTAATGAAGCAACTGACAAAGGATTAATCTCTAAAATATACAAGCAGCTCATGCAGCTCAATATCAAAAAAGCAAACAATCCAATCCAAAAATGGGTAGAAGACTTAAATAGACATTTCTCCAAAGAAGATATACAAATTGCCAACAAACACATGAAAGGATGCTCAACATCACTAATCATTAGAGAAATGCAAATCACAACTACAATGAGGTATCACCTCACACTGGTCAGAATGGCCGTCATCAAAAAAATCTACAAACAATAAATGCTGGAGGGTGTGTGGAGAAAAAGGAACCCTCTTGCACTTTTGGTGCGAATGTAAATTGATACAGCCACTATGGAGAACAGTATGGAGGTTCCTTAAAAATCTACAAATAGAACTACCATATGACCCAGCAATCCCACTACTGGGCATATACCCTGAGAAAACCATAATTCAAAAAGAGTCATGTACCACAATGTTCACTGCAGCACTATTTACAATACCCAGGACATGGAAGCAACCTAAGTGTCCATCGACAGATGAATGGATAAAGAAGATGTGGCACATATATACATGGGATATTACTCAGCCATAAAAAGAAACAAAATTGAGTTATTTGTAGTCAGGTGGATGGACCTAGAGTCTGTCATACAGAGTGAAGTGAGCCAGAAAGAGAAAAACACATATATATGGAATCTAAAAAAATAAAATAAATGGTTCTGAAGAACCTAGGAGCAGGGCAGGAATAAAGACACAGATGTAGAGAATGGACTTGAGGACACGGGGAGGGGGAAGGGTAAGCCGGGATGAAGTGAGAGAGTGGCATGGACATATATACACTACCAAGTGTAAAATAGATAGTTAGTGGGAAGCATCAGCATAGCACAGGGAGATCATCTCGGTGCTTAACCACCACCTAGCGTGGTGGGAGGGAGATGCAAGAGGGAGGGGATAAGGGGATATATGTATGCATAAAGCTGTTTCACTCTGTTATGCAGCAGAAAATAACACAACAGTGTAAAGTAATTATAGTTCAATACAGATGTGGCAAAAATAATACAAAAGAAAAAAAAAGGAATTACTCTGCTGTATACTGGGAAAAAAAAAAAAAAAAACCACCAAACTGGATCATTGATATAGTCCCTATTGAGACCACTGGGCAGAAATGAGGACTAAAATAGCTAGTAAAAGGAAATAATCTGGTTTAATTTCAAAACCTAAACTCTCCTGGGGAAGGGTAATTTCTGGGCACTGTAAGTCACTATGGTTAGTAGATTTCTTAATCCAGCAGCTCACTGTGGATATTTGAATTAGAAGCTATGAGTATGAGTACACAATCAAGATTTACCACATTGGAAAGGGGTAATCGTGGCTGAAGGTAACATTCAAGTGAATGACCTTGTCTTGCTCCTGTTACTTCCTGCCTCCCCACCACACACATGCAAATTGAGGTGCTTGTGCTAGACAGGTAAGACATTATAACAAAAGTGCATGGAGATGACCTGGCACAGTGAGAAACTACCTGTCTCCAGTAATCATATCATATGGCAGTGACTGCAGATTCTCTAGCTCTTCCCTCCACCGTCTTACAGGTGCTTTTAAGTCAGGATTAGCTCTTTGTGTGAAGTTTCAGTTGTAATGCACTGAATGGTGGTAAGGATCGTTATTCATGACAAATCAGTCCACCAAATCAGTGAAAACATTTATTGAGCACTCCTAGGTTCTAAACACTAGTAACTGGGGGTATGGCATTGAATCAGACAGAGCCTCTGCCCTTAGGAACCTTATATTTCAGGGGACAGACAGACCCTTCCAAAAAATGCACATAAATAACTACAAACATAGCTTCATACGTCTACCTGTATATATTTTGAAAAAGATACAATTGGGTATTAAAAAGGATTATGTAGGCGTGGAGAAGGTTGCTTTAGCTAGATTTGCCAGGGGAGTCCTCTCTAAGGAAGCAGAGTTGACATTTTAGTTAGATGATGTTAAGATGATGAAAAGAAGGCAGATATAATGGGATCTGGGAGAAAATGTTCTAAGTAGGAGATCGATTAAGGGCAAAGACCCTGAGACTGGAACAGAATTGAAAAGATCAAGATGCAGAAGTGAGGGCTGTGTGTCTGGAGCAGGCTGAAAAAGAGGAACGGTGGTGAGTCGCAGGAGATGAAGTTCGGGGGCGGGAGGCAGTCAGGTCTTTTGGTTTGCTAGTCATGATGGCAGGTTGGGTTTTATTCTAAGCATGGTGATGAGTATTTTTAGAAGGGATTTTAGCAAGAATAGTGGTGACAAGCAAGTCTCTCTGGATTTCTCTTCAGTAGGCATTCAGTCTGTGGAATTACTGCAATCTAATAACCCACTGCAAAGCAACTAGCTTCTATTGATGGGATGACTTTTCTCCAAGATCAAGGTGGATTTTGAATTCTCAGCCCAAGGGTGAGCTATTGGGACTGAATTATATGAAATACTCTACATGTATGGGATAATTCCGGCCTCAGTGACCAGGGAGAAGATTAGGACATTTTTTGGTGACAAGATTGTAGGTAAACTCATATCAGTGTTTGATCATTTTATTGGTAAGGTTTAAATACAAAAAGGTGGATAAAAGTACACTAATCCTAAGTATACCATTCACTGAATTTTTATTTCAGTGTATACCATGTAATTACCATTCAAATCAAGACATAAAACATTTCCAGTATCCCAGAAGGACATTCCACATCCCTTCCCAATCAATCTCCCCCCAGTTCCCTGGCAGTCACATAACTGTATAAGTTAACTTTAACTTAACTATTAAAAAATATGGCCTTAGTTTGCTATAAGCTTTGCGTCAAAAGTACACATATAATTTTTTCTTATAAACTTACCTCAAATTTTTTCATCTGTTACATTGTAAATGTTCTTCCTGTATATGGTTATATTTTACAGTTGATAGCTGCATAATATTCCATTGTATAAATACATACTGGATTTTATATAACCAATTCTCAATAACTCTGCATTAAATTATACTCAACTTAGAGTTATCCTTAAACAACACAGCCATGAAAATCCTTGCATTAACATTACAAGCATGTATCACTTTGGTATAGCTACCATAACAAAATACCACAGACAGAGAGGCTTAAACAATTTTTCTTATAGTTCTGAAGGTTGGAAGTCTAAGATCAAGGTGTTAGCAGGTTTGGTTTCTCCAGAGACCTTTCTCCTTGGCTTTCACATAGCTGTTTTCTTGCTGTACCCTCACATGACCTTTACTCTGTGCATGAGAATCACCGGTGTCTCTCCCTCTGCTTATAAGACACCAGTCATATTGGATTAGAACCTACCCATATGACCTCATTTAACCTCAATTATCTCTATAAAGGCCTTATCTCCAAATATAGTCACATTCTAAGGTTCTAGAGGTTAGGACTTCAAAATATGAATTTTGGGGGAACACAATATATGAAAGCCCATATTTAAAACTCAGAAATCAGTCCTTGGTTTGTATCTATTTAAATAAGTACTTTCTTCTTCTCTTGGGTGAAGTCATAGAGTTGAATATTATATCCTTTGGCTACTATTCTCTAACAAACAGACTAAGCTTTCAGAGTCTGTGGCGGGTTGGATGCTAGGGGAAAGAAAAGTGCTTTTCCCTAAGATTATATCTGCAGGTCTTCCGTAATACCCAGAAATACTAGCTCATTGCATTATATCTATTTAAAAAATAAAACTGGAATTGTGCTTCCAGGTATGACATGATAACTAGTTCTAGACTTTCCTTCCTGATGAAAAATAATTATAAAAATCAACAAAATATATGAAGCAAAATCAGTATGCGATGAAGGCATTGAGCAACAAGCAGAGAAGATCTGTGATCCTTGAGAGAATAAAAACACACAAGGTAAGCCCCATGATTGTCCTGGATTTCTGCCTACATCATTCTTCTGCCATGGTAATGAGAGTTAGATCTCAAGAGGTACAGAGCTCTAGATGAGTTGAGGAGGCAGAGGTTAGAATTCCAGGCTTCTAATGGGCTGGAACTTGCAGGACAGAGTACCAGAAAGAAGGTAGCTGTACATAAAGGGAAACACAGAAGTCTAGGTAGGAATTCCCTGTAAGTCCTTGGCTGAGTGCTGGGATGCACATGTTCTGGGAGTCACAGAAGGGACCTTTTCCTGTGGAACTGAGAACTGAAAAATAATACTAGAGGCTGTTCTGGGAAACATTAAACTTCTGGTCAAGCTTGAGTGAATAGACCTCACTGAGTATATTGGACATTCAGTTGAAACTCCAGAAGACCACAATTTAGATGTAAAGATCATGCCTGAGAATAAGAGCCTCATCACAGGACTATGTTCAAAAAAAAACAACACCTGTTCTAACAAAGAATAAAACCCACTATGATAGAACCAAAAGAATCTCACAGAACAGTATATAACCATTTTAAAGAAAGATGACACAATTCACACTCTATACAATGTATTATTTACACTATCCAGCAAACAGTAACCATTATTAGATATGCAAAGAAGCAGGAAAATGTAACTTATATTCAAGAAGAAAAAAAGAAAAACCTAACACTGAGATTAAGCAGGTATTAGAATTAGCAGAACAGATTTACACAGAAAACATTATAAATATGATCAAGGACATAAAGGAAATGATGGTCATAATGAATAACAGATGAGGAATCCAGAAAAAATGGAAACTATAAAAAGAACCAAAGGGAAATTCTGGAACTGAAAGGAGTAATCAAATTAAAGGAAACTTTACTGCATGGACTGAAGAACAAATTGAAAATTACAAAATAAAGGATTAATGGAGTTGGGGACTTCCCTGGTGGTCCAGTGGTAAAGAATCCACCTTCCAATGCAGGGGACACGTGTTCCATCCCTGGTCAGGGAACTAAATTCCCACATGCCGTGGGGCAACTAAGCCCACATGCCACAACTACTGAGCCCACGCACCTCAGCAGAGAGTCTGCATGCTGCAAACTACAGAGCCCATGCACACTGGAGTCCACGCGCCACAACTACAGAGCCCACGTGTTCTGGAGCCTGCGGGCCACAACTAGAGAGAGAAAACCCGCATGCCACAACTAGAGAGAAGCCTGTGCACCACAACTAGAGAGAAGACCATGTGCCACAATGAAGAGGCTGCACACCACAACTAAGACCTGACGCAGCCAACAACACAACAACAAAAAATTAACAACCACCAAAGGATTAATGGAGTTGAAGGTAGACCTAATCCAAAGAAGACAGAGAAAAGAGATTGAAAATGAATTATCAAATGTTCAGGGACCTATGGGGTCATCACTCAGGCCAGCATTCAGACATGGTATATACATACAATGGAATATTATTCAGCCTTAAAAAGGAAGGAAATTTTGATATACGCTATGAAATGGATGAAACCCGAGAATGTCACGCTAAGTGAAATAAGTCAGTCACAAAAAGTTAAACACTGTATAATTCCACTTACGTGAGGTAGCTAGAGTAGTTAAATTTATAGAGACAGGAAGTAGAATGATGGTTGCCAGAAGCTGAGGGGAGTGGGGAAGGGAGTTGTCTAACGAGTATAAAGTTTCACTTTTGCAAGATGAAAAGAGTTTTAGTGATTAGTTACACAAAAATGTGAAGGTACTTAACACTAGCAAACTGCACACTTACGAATGGTTAAAATGATAAATTTTGTTACGTGCATTTTACCATAATTTAAAAAAATAAAAAATATAGGATTCAGCTAAAAGAGTGATTAGAAGAAAATTTATAGCTTTAAATGTTTCTCATATAAAAGAAGAAAAGTTTATAATTAATAAACTAAGCTCCCATATTACAAAAGTAGGGAAAAAATTAATGCCATAGGAAATAAAGGAAATAAATTATAACCATAATATTGGAAACAGATGAAATACTAAACAACAACCAAAGAATGGAAAAATTGGTTCATTGAAAAGATAATTAAATTGATAAACCCTCAGCAAGGTTGATCAAGAATAAAAAAACACGAATTTCAATATCAGAAACAAAAGAAATTATATATATATAGGTATTACAGATATAAAAATCATAAGAAGGCAATACTATAAATATTTTAATGCTAATAAGTTCTACAAATTAGGAAAAGAAAAATTCCTTGAAAAAACCCAACTTATCAATTTCTTAACAGACTAATATCAATGAAAGAAATTGAATGTGTGATAAGGACTCTTTCCACAAATAAACTCTAAGCCCAAATTGTTTCACTTGTGAATTCTAACATTTAAGAAAAAAATAATACAGTCTTACATAAATGTTTTGGGGAAATAGAAAAGGGAACACTTCCCAACACGTTTTACCAGGTCAGTATAACCCTGGGACCCAATTTGCTAAAAATATTACAAGAAAAGAAAATTATACGTCAATATTTCTCATGAACAAAAACAAAAAATTCCTTAGCAAATTACTAGCAAACTGAACCCTGAATTACATGAAAAAATTATATATAATAACCAGCTGGGATTTATTCCAGAAATAAAAAATTGGTTTAACATTTGAAAATCAATTAGTGTAATTTAGCCCATCAGTAGGAAAAAAGGAACAACATGTGATCTACATGATCATCTCAACAGATGCAGAAAAAATTTTGACAAAATTATACATATATTCATGATTTAAGACAAACTAAAAAAATCCTAGCAAGTTTAAAAATAAAAGGGAATTTTCTCAGTCTGATAAAGGGCATCTATGAAAAACCTTTTGCTAACTATGTGTAATAGTGAAATATCAAACACTGACTGTCCCCCTAAAAACAGAAACAAGGAAAGAATGTCACCATTGCTTTTCGTGATTGTACTGAACGTTCTATCCAGTGCAATAAAGCAAGGAAGAAAAGATAAAAAAGAAAGAAGGACACGTAGACTAAAACTGTCTTCACTTACAAACAACATAATCATATCTATAGAAAGTCCTAAGAATCTTCCAGAAAAATCACATCTCATTAAACTAATAATGAATTCAGCAAGGCTGTAGTATACAAAGTCAATATACAAAAAGCAATGGCATTTCTATACACTAGCAGCAAACCACCAGAAAATGAAATTTTAAGTTTCCATGTATAGTAACATTAGAAACTGTAAAGTATTTAGAAATATTTTTTGAAAAGATATGTGTAGCATCTCTCCAGCTGAAGCTACAAAACGCAACTGAGAGAAATTAAGGAAGACCTTAATACATAGATAGACACACCATGTTCATAACTTGGAAGAATGAATATTATTAAAATTATTTAATTATTATTAAAATAATCAATATTATTAAAATATCAATTCTTGGCAAATTGATCTATAGACTCCATGCAATACCAATCAAAATTCCATCAGGCATTTTTTTTTTTTTTTAGTAGAAATTGACAAGTTGATTCTAAAAGTTTAATGAGGATTGCTGGGGAAGATGGAGGAAGAGTAAGACGCGGAGATCACCTTCCTCCCCACGGATACACCAGAAATGCATCTACACGTGGAACAACTCCTACAGAACACCTACCGAACGCTGGCAAAAGACCTCAGACCTCCCAAAAGGCAAGAAACCCCCCACGTACCTGGGTAGGCCAAAAGAAAAAAGAAAAAACAGAGACAAAAGAATAGGGACGGGACCTGCACCAGTGGGAGGGAGCTGTGAAGGAGGAAACGTTTCCACACACTAGGAAGCCCCTTCACGGGTGGAGACTGCGGGTGGCAGAGGGGGAAAGCTTCGAAGCGGCGGAGGAGAGCGCAGCCACAGGGATGCGGAAGGCAAAGCGGAGAGATTCCCGCACAGAGAATCAGGGCCGACCGGCACTCACCAGGCCGAGAGGCTTGTCTTCTCACTCAACAGGGCCGGCGGGGCTGGGAGCTGAGGCTCGGGCTTCGGTTGGAGCGCAGGGAGAGGACTGGGGTCGGCGGCATGAACACAGCCTGAAGGGGTTAGTGCACCACAGCTAGCCGGGAGGGAGTCCGGGGAAAAGTCTGGAGCTGCCGAAGAGGCAAGAGACTTTTTCTTCCCTCTTTGTTTCCTGGTGCTCGAGGAGAGGGGATTAAGAGCGCTGCTTAAAGGAGCTCCAGAGACGGCCGCGAGTCGCGGCTAAAAGCGCGGACCCCAGAGACGGGCATGAGACGCTAAGGCTGCTGCTGCCGCCACCAAGAAGCCTGTGTGCGACACCAAGAAGCCTGTGTGCGAGCACAGGTCACTGTCCACACCCCCGTTCTGGGGAGCCTGTGCAGCCCGCCACTGCCAGGGTCCCGGGATCCAGGGACAACTCCACCGGAAGAACGCACTGCGCGCCTCACGCTGGTGCAACGTCACGCCGGCCTCTGCAGCCGCAGGCTCGCCCCGCCCTCCGTGCCCCTCCCTCCCCCTCGGCCTGAGTGAGCCAGAGGCCCCGAATCAGCGGCTCCTTTAACCCTGTCCTGTCTGAGCGAAGAACAGATGCCCTCCGGTGACCTACACGCAGAGGCGAGGCCAGATCCAAAACTGAGCCCCTGGGAGCTGTGAGAACAAAGAAGAGAAAGGGAAATCTCTCCCAGCAGCCTCAGAAGCAGCGGATTGAAGCTCCACAATCAACTTGACGTACCTGCATCTGTGGAATACATGAATAGACAACCAATCATCCCAAACTAAGGAGGTGGACTCTGAGAGGAAGATTTATGATTTTTTCCCCATTTCCTCTTTTTGTGAGTGTGTATGTGTATGCTTCTGTGTGACATTTTGTCTATATAGCTTTGCTTCCACCATTTGTCCTAGGGTTCTATCCATCCGTTTTTTTTTTTTAATTTTTTTTCTCTTAAAAATTATTTTTTATTTTAATAACTTTATTATATTTTATCTTATTTTATTTCACTTTATCTTCTTTCTTTCTTTTTTCCTTCCCTCCTTCCTTCTTTTCTTCCTCCCTCCCTCCCTCCCTTCCTCCCTTCTTTCTTTCTTCCTTTTTTTCTTTCTTTCTCTCTTTCTACTTCTACTAATTCTTTCTTTCTAATTTATCTTCCTTTTATTCTGAGCCGAGTGGATGAAAGGCTCTTGGTGCTGCAGCCAGGAGTCAGTGCTGTGCCTCTGAGGTGGGAGAGCCAACTTCAGGACACTGGTCCACAAGAGACCTCCCAGCTGCACATAATATCAAATGGCGAAAATCTCCCAGAGATCTCCATCTCAACACCAGCACCCAGCTTCACTCAACGACCAGCAAGCTACAGTGCTGGACATCCTATGCCAAACAACTAGAAAGACAGGAACACAACCCCACCCATTAGCAGAGAGGCTGCCTAAAATCATAAAAAGTCCACAGACACCCCAAAACACACCATCAGAGGTGGACCTGCCCACCAGAAAGACAAGATCCAGCCTCATCCACCAGAACACAGGCACTAGTCCCCTCCAACAGGAAGCCTACACAACCCACTGAACCAAACTTAGCCACTGGGAACAGAAACCAAAACCAACAGGAACAACGAACCTGCAGCCTGCAAAAAGGAGACCCCAAACACAGTAAGATAAACAAAATGAGAAGACAGAAAAACACACAGCAGATGAAGGAGCAAGATAAAAACTCACCAGACCTAACAAATCAAGAGGAAATAGGCAGTCTACCTGAAAAAGAATTCAGAATAATGATAGTAAAGATGATCCAGAATCTTGGAAATAGAATAGACAAAATGCAAGAAACATCTAACAAGGACCTAGAAGAACTAAAGATGAAACAAACAATGATGAACAACACAATAAATGACATTAAAAATACTCTAGATGGGATCAATATCAGAATAACTGAGGCAGAAGAACGAAAAAGTGACGTGGAAGATAAAATAGTGGAAATAACTACTGCAGAGCAGAATAAAGAAAAAAGAATGAAAAGAACTGAGGACAGTCTCAGAGACCTCTGAGACAACATTAAACACACCAACATTTGAATTATAGGGGTTCCAGAAGAAGAAGAGAAAAAGACTGAGAAAATATTTGAAGAGATTATAGTTGAAAACTTCCCTAATATGGGAAAGGAAATAGTTAATCAAGTCCAGGAAGCACAGAGAGTCCCATACAGGAAAAATCCAAGGAGAAATACGCCAAGACACATATTAATCAAACTGTCAAAAATTAAATACAAAGAAAACATATTAAAAGCAGCAAGGGCAAAACAACAAATACACACAACGGAATCCCCATAAGGTTAACAGCTGATATTTCAGCAGAAACTCTGCAAGCCAGAAGGGACTGGCAGGACATATTTAAAGTGATAAAGGAGAAAATCCTGCAACCAAGATTACTCTACCCAGCAAGGATCTCATTCAGATTTGATGGAGAAATTAAAACCTTTACAGACAAGCAAAAGCTGAGAGAGTTCAGAACAACCAAACCAGCTTTACAACAAATGCTGAAGGAACTTTTCTAGGCAAGAAACACAAGAGAAGGAAAAGACCTACAATAACGAACCCAAAACAATTAAGAAAATGGGAATAGGAACATACATATCGATAATTGCCTTAAATGTAAATGTACTAAATGCTCCCACCAAACGACACAGATTGGCTGAATGGATACAAAAACAAGACCCATATATTTGCTGTCTACAAGAGACCCACTTCAGACCTAGAGACACATACAGACTGAAAGTAAGGGGATGGAAAATGATATTTCATGCAAATGGAAACCAAAAGAAAGCTGGAGTAGCAGTACTCATATCAGACAAAATAGACTTTAAAATAAAGACTATTAGAAGAGACAAAGAAGGACACTACATAATGATCAAGGGATCAATCCAAGAAGATATAACAATTGTAAATATTTATGCATCCAACATAGGAGCACCTCAATACATAAGGCAAATACTAACAGCCATAAAAGGGGAAATCGACAATAACACATTCATAGTAGGGGACTTTAACACCCCACTTTCACCAATGGACAGATCATCCAAAATGAAAATAAATAAGGAAACACAAGCTTTAAATGATACATTAAACAAGATGGACGTAATTGATATTTATAGGACATTCCATCCAAAAACAACAGAATACACATTTTTCTCAAGTGCTTATGGAACATTCTCCAGGATACATCATATCTTGGGGCACAAGTCAAGCCTTGGTAAATTTAAGAAAATTAAAATTGTTTCAAGTATCTTTTCCGACCACAACGCTATAGACTAGATATCAATTACAGGAAAAGATCTGTAAAAAATACAAACACATGGAGGCTAAACAATACACTACTTAATAACGAAGTGATCACTGAAGAAATCAAAGAGGAAATCAAAAAATACCTAGAAGCAAATGACAATGGAGACACGACGACCCAAAATCTATGGGATGCAGCAAAAGCAGTTCTACGTGGGAAGTTTATAGCAATACAATCCTACCTTAAGAAACAGGAAACATCTCGAATAAACAACCTAACCTTACATCTAAAGCAATTAGAGAAAGAAGAACAAAAAGCCCCAAAGTTAGCAGAAGGAAAGAAATCATAAAAATCAGATCAGAAATAAATGAAAAAGAAATGAAGGAAACAATAGCAAAGATCCATAAAACTAAAAGCTGGTTCTTTGAGAAGATAAACAAAATTGATAAACCATTAGCCAGACTCATCAATAAAAAAAGGGAGAAGACCCAAATCAATAGAATTAGAAATGAGAAAGGAGAGGTAACAACTGACACTGCAGAAATACAAAGGATCATGAGAGATTACTACAAGCAACTCTATGCCAATAAAATGGACAACCTGGAAGAAATGGACAAATTCTTAGAAATGTACAACCTGCCAAGACTGAATCAGGAAGAAATAGAAAATATGAACAGACCAATCACAAGCACTGAAATTGAAACTGTGATTAAAAATCTTCCAACAAACAAAAGCCCAGGCCCAGATGGCTTCACAGGCGAATTCTATCAAACATTTAGAGAAGAGCTAACACCTATCCTTCTCAAACTCTTCCAAAATATAGCAGAGGGAGGAACACTCCCAAACTCATTCTACGAGGCCACCATCACCCTGATACCAAAACCACACAAGGATGTCACAAAGAAAGAAAACTACAGACCAATATCACTGATGAACATAGATGCAAAAATCCTCAACAAAATACTAGCAAACAGAATCCAACAGCACATTAAATGGATCATACATCATGATCAAGTGGGGTTTATTCCAGGAATGCAAGGATTCTTCAATATACGCAAATCAATCAATGTAATACACCATATTAACAAATTGAAGGAGAAAAACCATATGATCATCTCAATAGATGCAGAGAAAGCTTTTGACAAAATTCAACACCCATTTATGATAAAAACCCTGCAGAAAGTAGGCATAGAGGGAATTTTCCTCAACATAATAAAGGCCATATACGGCAAACCCACAGCCAACATCATCCTCAATGGGGAAAAACTGAAAGCATTTCTACTAAGATCAGGAAAAAGACAAGGTTGCCCACTCTCACCACTCTTATTCAACATAGTTTTGGAAGTTTTAGCCACAGCAATCAGAGAAGAAAAGGAAATAAAAGGAATCCAAATTGGAAAAGAAGAAGTAAAGCTGTCACTGTTTGCAGATGACATGATACTATACATAGAGAATTGTAAAGATGCCACCAGAAAACTCCTAGAGCTAATCAATGAATTTGGTAAAGTTGCAGGATACAAAATTAATGCACAGAAATCTCTGGCATTCCTATACACTAATGATGAAAAATCTGAAAGTGAAATAAAGAAAACACTCCCATTTACCATTGCAACAAAAGAATAAAATATCTAGGAATAAACCTACCTAAGGAGACAAAAGACCTGTATGCAGAAAGTTATAAGACACTGATGAAAGAAATTAAAGATGATACAAATAGATGCAGAGATATACCATGTTCCTGGATTGGAAGAATCAACATTGTGAAAATGACTCTACTACCCAAAGCAATCTACAGATTCAGTGCAATCCCTATCAAAATAAGACTGGCATTTTTTACAGAACTAGAACAAAAAATTTCACAATTTGTATGGAAACACAAAAGGCCCTGAATAGCCAAAGCAATCTTGAGAACGAAAACCAGAGCTGGAGGAATCAGGCTCCCTGACTTCAGACTATACTAGAAAGCTACAGTAATCAAGACAGTATGGTACTGGCACAAGAACAGAAAGATCAATAGAACAGGATAGAAAGCCCAGAGATAAACCCATGCACATATGGTCACCTTATCTTTGATAAAGGAGGCAGGAATGTACAGTGGAGAAAGGACAGCCTCTTCAATAAGTGGTGCTGGGGAAACTGAACAGGTACATTTAAAAGTATGAGATTAGATCACTGCCTAACACCATACACAAAACTAAGCTCAAAATGGATTAAAGACCTAAATGTAAGGCCAGAAACTATCAAACTCTTAGAGGACAAGATAGGCAGAACACTCTATGACATAAATCACATCAAGATCCTTTTTGACCCACCTCCTAGAGAAATGGAAATAAAACAAAAATCAACAAATGGGACCTAATGAAACTTCAAAGCTTTTGCACAGCAGAGGAAACCATAAACAAGACCCAAAGACAACCCTCAGAATGGGAGAAAATATTTGCAAATGAAGCAACTGACAAAGGATTAATCTCCAAAATTTATAAGCAGCTCATGCAGCTCAATAACAAAAAACCAAACAACCGAATCCAAAAATGGGCAGAAGACCTAAATAGACATTTCTCCAAAGAAGATATACAGTCTGCCAACAAACACATGAAAGAATGCTCAACATCGTTAATGATTGGAGAAATGCAAATCAAAACTACAATGAGGGCTTCCCTGGTGGCGCAGTGGTTGAGAGTCCGCCTGCCGATGCAGGGGACACGGGCTCGTGCCCCGGTCTGGGAAGATCCCACATGCCATGGAGCGACTGGGCCCGTGAGCCATGGCCGCTGAGCCTGCGCATCCAGAGCCTGTGCTCCGCAATGGGATAGGCCACAGCAGTGAGAGGCCCGCGTACGGCCAAAAAAAAAAAAAAAAAACTACAATGAGATATCATCTCACACCAGTCAGAATGGCCATCATCAAAAAATCTAGAAACAATAAATGCTGGAGAAGGTGTGGAGAAAAGGGAACCCTCTTGCACTGTTGGTGGGAATGTAAATTGATACAGCCACTGTGGAGAACAGTATGGAGGTTCCTTAAAAAACTTCAAATAGAACTACCATATGACCCAGCAATCCCACTACTGGGCATATACCCTGGGAAAACCATAATTCAAAAAGAGTCAGGTACCAAAATGTTCATTGCAGCTCTATTTACAATAGCCTGGAGATGGAAACAACCTAAGTGTCCATCGTCGGATGAATGGATAAAGAAGATGTGGCACATATATACAATGGAATATTACTCAGCCATAAAAAGAAATGAAATTGAGCTATTTGTAATGATGTGGATGGATCTAGAGTCTGTCATACAGAGTGAAGTAAGTCAGAAAGAGAAAGACAAATACCGTATGCTAACACATATATATGGAATTTAAGAAAAAAAAATGTCATGAAGAACCTAGGGGTAAGAAGGAATAAAGACACAGACCTACTAGAGAATTGACTTGAGGATGTGGGGAGGGCGAAGGGTAAGCTGTGACAAAGCGAGAGAAAGGCATGGACATATATACACTACCAAATGTAAGGTAGATAACTAGCGGGAAGCAGCCGCATAGCCCAGGGAGATGAGCTCAGTGCTTTGTGACTGCCTGAAGGGGTGGGATAGGGAGGGTGGGAGGGAGGGAGATGCAAGAGGGAAGAGATATGGGGACATATGTATATGCATAACTGATTCACTTTGTTATAAAGCAGAAACTAACACACCATTGTAAAGCAATTATACTCCAATAAAGATGTAAAAAAAAAAGTTTAATGAGAATGCAAAGACTTGGAATTGTCAAAATAATGTTGAAAAAGAACAAATTTGGAAGTCTCACTCCACGTGATTTCAAAACTTACTATAAAATAACAGTAAACAAAATAGTATTCATGAAAGGAAAGACAAATCATTGGAACATAACGTAACGGAGTCTGAACCTATACCTACACTATAAAGTTTCAATTGATTTTCAGCAAGTGTGTTTAGGCTATTCAACACGGAAAGGAAAATTTTATCAACACGTAGTACTGAGACAATTGGGAAAAATATGAAGAAATAAATGAACATAAACCCCTCCATTCACCGAATACACGAATTAATTTGAGATAAGCTGTACACCTAAAATTAAAAGGTATAATTATAAAGCTCCTAGAGGAAAACAGAGGAAGATTGTGACCTCATAATAAGCAAATGCTTCCCAGTGAGAACACAAAAAGTACTAACTACAAAAAATTGTCGTAATGTTTTTCATCAAAATTAAACTTACGTTCATCAAAAGACATATTAGGAAAATTAAACAGCAAGCCGCAGAGTAGAGGAAAACATTTGCATTACACATATGATAAAAGACATATCTAGAAGATAGAAGTCCTACAAACTTAGTGATAGAAACTAAGAGTGGTTGCTCATGATGGGGAAGAGATTGGAAGGGGTCACAGGGGGATTTTCTGGATTGATGGAAATGTTCTATATCTTGATTTTGCTTTTGGTTATACAAGTGCATACATCTTTCATAAGTCACCGAATGGTATTGTACACTTAAGATCTATGCACTTTACGTATAAAAATTTTACCTCAATTATTAAAAAGTTAAAGTATTAAAAGATAGACAAAATATGTTGATAAACGAATCTTCCACCCAAATAACTCCTGTGGTGACTGTAAGTCCCAGAAAATGGAGAGTACCCTAGGTAGGGTATGTGCCCAAGTTCCGCCTGTTTTAAAATATATTACACTAGAGAGTCTCTCTTTAGGGCTCAGAATCTGATCTCATGCCTTCAAATGCAACAGTGCCGTTCTACATTAAAGGTAAGAGGATTAAAAATAGAACCTTCTAAATTTCCCTAGAAATAGACCTGCCCGTGAGGCAGCTGCAGCAGCAGCTAGAGCCCAGGATTGATCTTGCTCCCATCGTCCCTCAGCCTTGCTTTGAAGACAGAAGTGGGTCATTTGGTCTCCATGGCTTCCACTGAGGCTGCCAATACGAGCGTTAGTCAGGTCACTGGCTTTCTGAGAAACATCCCCCAAGAAACGTACTCAGATTGTCTGCTTCCTAACTGAACCCAATGGAATGTGATTGTAAACAGGAGTATTTGAGGGGGAAGTGCGTCCAAAATTCACCTGGTACATCACAACCATGATGATGTAATTTTTTTATTTTTATTTTATTATTTTTTTTTTTGCAGTACGCGGGCCTCTCACTATTGTGGCCTCTCCCACTGCGGAGCACAGGCTCCGGACGCGCAGGCTCAGCGGCCATGGCTCACGGGCCCAGCCGCTCCGCTGCATGTGGGATCCTCCCAGACCGGGGCACGAACCCGTGTCCCCTGCATCGGCAGGCATACTCTCAACCACTGCGCCACCAGGGAAGGCCCATGATGATGTATTTTTGTTCCTGACACCACTTGCCCAGTTCCCCAACAGACTAATTGGAAATTGTGTGAAGTCTTGATGTAGAAATTAATGTAGGGATGCCTCCTCCCTGTCTTATGCCTTTGGCTACCAGTAAATAGCAAACAAGTGCTCTAGAAGAGGAATAGATTCCAGACTTGCCAAAATAAAAGCAGGGATTGGCTGGAATGGTTATAAGCTATATCTCTCTCCATTCCCTCTGTAAGGGTACGGTAGTAAACATATCCTTATATTACCCAGCTGTCAACCTCGATTCCACAGAATCTTAAATGATGGCTATTTGCACAAACAGGATTCAAATATACCCTGAATTTTAGTTTAATCACGCACCAAGAAGCTGTGACAACAGACACATCAGGCCGTCTTGGCAACACTGTCCTGTATCACAGAGATAACTGCTCTTGATGATTGTCAGAAAATGTGATTATTTTCCTTCTACTGTGTCTACATCATGAAAATTTTGAAAAAATGAAGTAATATCTGAGCATTTGTTATCTGAATTCCACAATTTAAACTGCTCTTAGAGAGCTATTTGGCCAGAGGGTGATCTGTCAAAAACTAGATCCTAGATACATTTCAGTGATACCCATGGGTGTGGTAAATGAATTCATTTGCAAATGCCGGTACACAGAATACTCCATTGTTTATTGACATCAGGAGTCCTGTTTATCACCTATGTTGTTACTTAGCCCATCTGTCACTCCAAAGCAAACTCCCAAAAGCTACTGTCTGGCTTTTTAAAGAAGACTTCATGGAGATAGTTCAGTGAAAGGGAGTTCCCCTTCAAACACACACATACGATCATCCAACAAGACCATCCATCATTTCTTCACGATCCTATAAAAGGGACAAAGGGGAAGACAAACATTTATGGAGAGGGAGATTTTTCTCATAATGGCCCCAATAAATATGTTGGTTGTAGAGAAATAAATGTGGAGAGAAGACATACAAGCCTGATGTGAAGAAAGGCTTGTTCATGCTTAATACATTGGAGAAATTTCCAAGAGCTGTTCAACCATGTTAAAAAATATTACCCCTGTAATGCTGCCAAGGACAGGGGGACCCATGGTGACCAGTGAATAAGTGCTGGCCATACAAGTTAAAGTGCCTGGGGGCAGAAATAATTTACGTACCCAATTTTTCCAGCATGTCAACAACTGAAATTTCAAGGAGGAACACATGTATCATGGGCACATGGTCTACTTGCTCATACATACACACACGCACACACACACGTATACACAAACACTGGAGAGTCCCTGAAATTTGCCTCTTTTTTTCCCAGAAAGACAAAAATAGAGCAGAAGAAAATGTGTTGTCCACTTCCTCTGACAAGAGCTCTACCACCATTCCCATTTCCCAGGATTATCCGTGGGCTATGAAAACAATGCAAAAAATGATCCAAGGACGCAGAAGAACTACAGAACACAGGTTTAAAGGTAGTGGCATGCTTTAGTCACAAATAATACAAAGAAAAACCACATATCTGTAAGCTACTTCAAACTTAGTCCTCCAAAGCAAATTACTGCAATTATTAAAGTCAGAAGACTGCCATGGCTCTTTCTTCTAAATGATGCTGTTCACCAGTAATAAGATAGTTAAAAATTCTGATTTCACATTGGAATTGGGTTGGTACAAAATCCCTCTCTGCCTGTGGCAAAATTTATTGCAACCCTGAAAGCTCTCTGCCAATCCCAATTATAATCACTCAACTGAACTAGTATTGCAGGTCATATAACCCAGTCTTCAAGGAGAGGATGACAAATTGGATAGGAATTTAATGGATTTATGGTATTAGACAATGAAGAAAAATACCTGTCTGGACTAATCATAAACTTTTCTTTAGCTGCAATTAACCTCATGTTGAAATACTATGTAGAGGCTATGTAAGTGATAGCACTTAAGGAAAGCGATGAATGTGTAATTGTCGGGAGCTTTTTAGAAAAAAAAAAAGAGCTCTTGAAAATGAACATTTTCACCAAATAATATAGCATTGTGCTTGTACTCAGAATGTACTTAAAAGACTATTTTAGAGATTTAGCTTACAATGAAAGATACACAAGCATCGGCCCCAGCACCAAAACAATGACCAAAACATACCTTTTGCTCCAGAAATTTTTCCTAAATAATTAGGTGTACGTGTAAATCATAAGAAGGGTATCATGTCTATCCAATAAGCATAGTAACAACTGAAATGAATATAGCAACAGAATGAAAGCAAAATTAAGGGACTACGCTATAAGTCCCTTAAGAGCAGCGACTGGACCTTTTGTTGTCACTATTACAGTTTTTTTCTCTTTTCCTCTCTATTATACATCCAACACTTAACACAATGCCTGGAACATAAAGGGCATTCAAGTATTTGTTAAAAGTATATTCAATAGACAAAATTATTCCCAGACACCATCTCTGGTAAAAACAGTGTCTGGTGCCTGATGCTACACTCCAAACCATGTCATCTATCTTCACTTACATCCTCTAGCAAGTAATAGTCTTCTCCCAGAGTGGGAGGGAAATAATCAGTTAAACTTGAGCAAAAGAATGCTTTATCTATTAGATTTTACTTGATTTCCATGATATTTCTACATTCTTCATCCTTGATATTCTTTACTGGATTTTTGACTTTGGCTGTTTGAGTGACCTACCCATGCAGATGCTTCCAAGGTATCACCTCTTATTCACCTGTGTCCCAGGCTTGGACCCACAGTCTTCTTTGACCTGGGTACATACATGTGTTTTGACCCAGAAAAGCACATGGATTTACTTCATCAATGCTCTCATTCTCTGTCTCTGTCTCTCTCTCTCTTCCTCTCTCTCTCTGAATCTTACTTTGATACCTATTGGTCTTTAGAATCCCCAGACCACAGTATAGCATTTCTGGTCTTCTACAACATAATGGAGTTGGAGAATGGGAGAATCTCTCTCCATTAATATATATTTGTTGATATATTCTATAGTTTCAAAATGTATTACTTGATGATCTTAAATTGGATTCACAGAAATACTTATTAGTAGGCTTGTAATTTTTTTATTAAAAAAAATGTATTGTTAAGTATGAGAGTAAAACTCACAGAATGCATATGGAAGACAGCAAACATGGACTGATTATTGAATCATTGCCAAATAATTTGAATTTTTGCAACACAAAAGGGGTTTGAATTTACTAACAAATATCCCAAATTGCTATTTGTGTGTGTGTGCGTGTGTGTGTGTGTGCATATATGTGTGTGTGTATGTGTTAAGTTCTATTGCAATTTGGAAAGTATTCTGCAATACATCCTAGAATGATCATATAACTTATTGTCCAAAATGAGAAACTTTTGAGAGTGAAAAGGTGCATGATGAATTATTATACCAAGACAAAAGGCATAAACTGAGACTTTTTTGAGAAAACTGATGTACGGTCATTCCCAAAGACATGACCGTGGCTCCTTTTAATAAAACTGACAGACACCTGACGGTAACCTGCATGGAAACCTGCACTTGAGAAACTCTGGCCAGATTGTGAGTCATCTTTCTGGAAGAAACTGGGTTTTTGGTTTGGACTTTAGCAGTGTTTTGTAATCTGTTTCCTAGAGACCTGCCAAGTTCTGGGCTGAACACATGGACTCTCAGAAATCACCCATCTTGAATTGTTTGGAACAAAAATAGATTTCAGAATTCTAAGGAAAATATTACAAGATTTTTTATGAAACAGAAATGAGGAATGGAAATATATACATACAGGAATGGTGGGGCAAAGGGGCAAATGGATGTGAGAAACAGGGCAAAAAAAATTTAAGAGATAGCTAATAGCTTTATGTGGGTCAGTATGATATATTGATTAAATTAGAAAATTAAGCTCTAAAAGAAGTCTTCTGTTACTGTTTTGATACTTAAGTTTTTGGTTATTTCCAAAATCAGTAGTAGAAGTAGGATCTAATTTACCTTAAGGTCCTTAAAGGCATTTGCCACCAGCTCTCATGCATTTAAAATTCCCTAAGGAACAGATCCTCTACATGCGCCTTCTTGTTCTGGATACAGATAGTTTCATATCCTCCTGGTATCAGGTACCATGATAGGCAGAATTCTAAGATGGTCCCAAGATTCCCATTTCCTGGTCTTCCTGCCCTGTATAATCTCCTTCTCTTAAGTGCAGTTGGGACTTGTGAATATGATAGGATAGTCACTCCTTTACTGAGTAACAATATATGACAAAGATAATAGGATACCCACTCTCATGATGACTTTACTGAAAAAAAGCTGATTTTTGGTAAAACTTAGTGTGAGGACCAAATAGACTTGTTAGAACGTTTTCAATTGAACTAAGCCTCCCAGTCACAGGCAGTGGTTGGAAAACCACAGGCTGTGACACTACTATAGTGAGGAGGTGCAAAAAAAAGCACACTCTGTACACAACAAATCCCAGAGCACCCAGGGGCTTAATTGAGCATGCTCACAACTTCTCCCAGATTCACCAGATAGCTCTCTCATCCCACCCTGCTGGCGAAGTGGTGGGGCAAGAGGCAGAAAGGTAATTCTAAGGGAGCAGCCTCCATATGGAACTATGAAGGCAGAGGAAAATAAGGTTTTCCTCCAACACAGAACTAGGGATATATAATTAATCAGCTTTCTGTTACTTTATCTAGAATGTAGATGGCACAGATCAGTTGAAACACTTACGTCCCATCAACGGAAAGAACGGTGTGGGATTACGTAAAAAACTCTCAACTCAGTGATAGGAAGGCAAACAACCTGATTTTAAAGGGGACAAAAGATTTGAACAGACTCTTCATCAAAGAAGATATATAGCCAATAAGCCACTAAAATATGCTCACATCATTAGTCAAGAAGACTAATTTCCTTAGGACTAACTAAGGAAATGAAAATTAAAACCACAATGAAATACCAATACACACCCACTAGAATGGCTAAAATTTAAAAGTCTGATAATGTCAAGTGTTGACAAAGATATGGAGCAGGTAAAACCTTCATGTGTTACTGGTGGGAATGCAAAATAGTACAGCCACTTTGCAAAGGAGTTTGGCAGTTTCTTATAAAATTAAATATGTATTTATCATAATTCAACAATTCCACTCCTAAATACTTACCCGAGAGAAAAGAAAACATATGTCTTGGGCAAAGAACTGTACATGAATATTCACAGCAGCTTTATTCATAATAGCCAGAGGCTGAAAATAATCCAAATGACTATCAACTGGTAAACACATGAACAAAATGGTATAGCAGTACAGTACAATACTCATTAGCAATAAGAAGGAACAAACTACAGATATGTGCAGCAATATGTTTGAATCTCAAAAGTATTGTACTAAGTGAAAGAAGCCATTTATAAAAGATCATGTTTTCACGTATAGAGAATTCTCAGATAGGTAAAGCTATGGTTATAGAAAGCAGGTCAGAAGTAGCTGGAAGCCAGAAGTGGTGGTGGGGACGGTGTTGACTGAGAGGGAGAATGAGAGAACTTTGGGGAGTGATGGGAATATTCTATACCTTAGGGTGGCTATTACATGATTAGGGTGGCTATTACATGATTATATGCATTTGTCAAGTCTCATGAGACTGACACTTATAATGGATGAATTTCATTTTACACAAGGCTTGCAACTTCAGTCCTAAGATTATTTAACCTCTCAGGATATTGGAGAGTGATAATCAGGGCTGCTGTGTGTGGTTATATAAGTTGTATAGTGAAACCCGCACAGCTGAATGCAGAATACACCTTTGAGAACCCCAGTAATCTCAGTTATCCACTAGCTTGTATCATTTTCCTGTTCTTGTCTCACCCAAACAAAAGCAGAGACCCTCCAAAACCTGAATGGGTAATATAATTGGCTTCTAAAATTTTAATTAGTAAAACGTATCCACACAAGCTTAAGAAACCTCAACTAAGCATGAGACTTTACCACACTTAGTAGAATGGGTGTTGAATAGATACTAATACACACAGTGGACACATCTTGTTTGTCTACTTGGTACCCTTTTACTTGGGTCCCATGCCCCCCTGATGCTATAATTACCCAGTTTACTCAATGTAAATTATGTGGGGTTGATATTGCCCTTCCCTTGCCCCAAGTTCCAGCAAGAGTATTTCAACCCCCTACCTACAGTATTTGCTTCATGGAAGGTCATGTGACCCCAACAGGACATCAGGAGATACATTCCTCAGGATTGTAAGGTTAAAAAAACATGTAAGGGCTTCCCTGGTGGCGCAGTGGTTGAGAGTCCGCCTGCCGATGCAGGGGACACGGGTTTGCGCCCCGGTCTGGGAAGATCCCACATGCCGTGGAGCAGCTAGGCCCATGAGCCATGGCCGCTGAGCCTGCACGTCTGGAGCCTGTGCTCCACAACGGGGGGGGGCCACAGCAGTGAAAGGCCCGCTTACCGCAAAAAAAAATAAAATAAAATAAAATAAAATAAAATATAAATATATATATGTGTATATATGAATGCACATATACTTTGACTCAGCAATTTATTCATTGTAGTATTATTTGTAAGAGTAAAATATTGGGAAAAAGCTAAGTGACCATCAATAAGTGACCCATTCAACATATTATGGTACATCAATACAATGAAGTAATACGAATCTATTAAAAACATTGAGATATACTTTGTAATATTATATGAAATTATATATAAGATGAATTATGTGTAAAACGATGTATAGACTATTTTGTGAAATGTGAAAATATCTCTAAAATGAATTAAGTGATAAACAACAAAGAGCATATTGTTAAATTTATTACAATTTCTGGGATCATTCAAAGGATTAAAAAAGACAGATTTAGGCCTATAATCTCTTGTCTGCAATCTTTGAGGCCAGATGGTTTTAGAATTCAGAGTAGTTTGGACTTTAGAAATACATTATTGGGCTTATACCCCTAGTGCAGCCTGAAGCAGCACCCCTTAATCAAACATATGGATATTTTGGTGGTAAAATGTTTGAAAATTCATGTCCAGTGAGATGATATAAGACTATAAATAGAGATTTTTTTCAGAAAAGCAGATAAAGAATTGTAGACTTACCTATACACACACACCTTTGCTTACATAATATACACATCAAGATAAATACATTTATTTAATTATTTGCTTCAATATGGAAAAATATCTCTGGAAGGACATACAAAAAAATAACACTGGTTGCTTCCTGGGAGGGAACTATATGACTAGATAGCAGGCATTGGAAGGTAAATACCATTTTATAACATCTGAATTTTATACTGTAAGATTGTATTCTTGTTAAAAAAATAATTGAATAAAATTTTCTTTTTCCAAGTCCAAATACTATGACACAGCAATTACACTTCTCAGCATCTACTCCCAGAGAAATATAGATTCATGTATACAAGGAGACATGTATAAGGGTGTTATTGCAAGATAAAAATGGAAATAACCTAAATATTTATCAAGAGTAGAATGGTTAATAAATCACAGTATAGCCATATAAAGGAATACTATGCAAAATTTTAAAACAAAATTAAGCCATATAGACTGGCATGGAAAAGCTCAACACTCAAAAAAAGAATTATGAATTCAGTATAAAAAATTATTAAGTAAATATATACAGATACATACATACATGCTCAAACACAGTACAGAAAAGGATCTGGGAGGCTTAGGGAGCTTTAGTCTCTGTGTGGTTCCTTTCATACAATGGGATTCATTATTTTATTACTTGTAATATTATATATTAATAAAATTAAACAAAAAATAATGGTCAACTTTTGTCTCAAGATGGTGGATTAGGCACTTTCAAACAACGGCTACTGTGTGTGTCTTCTAAGGCTCACTTTCACCTTCTTCTCCTATCAGACCTTATCCCACTTGATTGAAACACAAGACAGAAAGAGACAAGAACAGCTAGAGTGAACAGGTGATAAGTAGGACGCAGTAATAGTAACAGGAAGGAAGATTAGAGAATATGACTAAATAAAAATGAAACAACACCATCACTGCCACTGCCAAGATACCAGTAATTTGCTAAAATGTACCATAAAATAATTATCTTACAGAATGCAGTGTATGTGGTTCAAATCATTGAAACATGGGCTTATTAGCTGTCCTTCATATATTCTTGGGAAAAAAATTAAAGCCAATATTCCAATAAAAGTGAGATTGATAATGTGCTATAAACTGTCATATAGAATCCTTCCCAAGTTGAAATGGGTGTGAAAAAAAATGTATCTTATTCTACATTTACAGGAGCGGTAGAGGGAAGGTTTTCAATTTCCTCATTAATTCATTCAAAGACAGGTCCTGAACATTTCACACGGGGTACACAGATCCTGCACAGCCTGGTAGAAGACAGAGACATTTAAACAATTACAGCCAGAAAAGGTGTAGGAATATGGCTGCTAGACTATGCATCTGGGCTTGGTGGAAGCATGAAGAATGATTAAAAGTCACTACCCGTGATACTGTAACATCTAACACTTTGCGTCCTTACCAAGTACCAGGCACTAAGCTTTACGTACGTTTGCTCTTTAATTCCTTCAATATCCCTGTGACATAGATATTGCTGTTATCCCGTTGTTTCTGGTGCGGATTCTGGTTAGAGACTGAAGTAATTCCTTCAAGGTCATATCGCCAGTCAGGCGTGGAGCCTGGATTCCAGCCCATATCTGTCTGGCCCCCATCCTTTTACTTTTCTCAGGAACCATGCCACGTCACTGGACTCAGGTGTGAGCCTTTAGCTGATTCTTGATGGTTTGGCAGGTTGACGTGCCAGCTGGAGGAGGCGTAAGCAAAAGTAGTATTTTTGAAGACCTACAGTTGGTTGAACTTGGCTGGAACTCAGAGTTGGTGAAGGAAAGTAGCAGGACATGAGGACGTGAGGCACACAGGGAGAGGCTGAACCAGAAAGGTATTACACACCAGTAAAGGAATTTGGATCTTATCACACACCCTATAGGGAGATATTGAAATGTGAAGACAAGTAGGTTCATAATTTTAGCAGCACAGAAGGCAAGGTATTCTAAAGGTATTCCGGAAGTAAACAGATCAGTTAGGAAGATGTTTGAAGACTCCAGTCAAGACATAAAATTGGCTTGAACCAGTAAGAGTAGAGAGAGTGTCAGTGTGAGATCTATTTAACCTCTCAAATTCATCTGTCACCCTCATTCTGAGAGTAAAGTAATAGACTTGTGCTCAATGAAACTTACATATCAAGGCATCAAATGTACTGTTTTATTAACATTCACATTCCAACTCTGTGGCCACAACTGTATGTTGGTGTTTCCTACCTGATTTTAATTCTTGGGGCATTGACCTCAGTCCCTGAGGAATCCCTTTATTAACCTAGGGCTGAGAGAATGTTGATTTGAGTTGTTAGAATTTCATAGCTCAGAAGAAGACTGAAAGACACAGTGCAGAATCAATGGATTTCTCAGCGACTAACTAAAATGCAATGTATGGTCTTTCCTAAATATCATCTTGTTTGCTGAAATGCAAGGTCTTTGTGTTTCCTATTTCCCAGTGTCCCAGGGTGAAATTCTCAACAGGTCTTGAAATGGGAAAAAGATAAGACTCAAGCAAGGTTAATTTTGCTGCTTGACTGCAGCCCTGGTAAAACGGTTGATACATGAGGAGATTAAAAATATTAGTTAAAGTGAGATTTGGGATTATTTGTTTTTTCCAGCTGTCCAATCACCATGGAAAATCAAGAATCAGTTTCACTGTCAAGAATCCTCCTGTGAATGGAACACATCTCATGTAAATGAGTGCTATCATGGATTAATTTGGGCTACCTTTTCAAGTTGAAGGGTGTCGATGTTGTAAATGTTCTCTTTTTAAATAGTATAGTAGCTACTACTTGTCGTTCACTATTCACATGAATATTTAGGAACTTAAGCAAATTTCAAAGGTCAATTATTTCCCTAGGGAAAACTAAGGACTATAAATCCTTATGTTATCAGAGAAGAGAATTTAAATATTTTAAAAATCGGAATGCTACTAACAATCAATACTTATTGAAAAGAATTGCTTTAAGTCTCTGTCATAGAGAAGGCAGGCTGTGAAAGGACTAATCATGTGCACCTGGAGCTAGGAGAGGTGGCTTCCTCCTCTGTACCGACATCCTGGTGCTGTATCACCCGATACGTCAGGACTTCTGTTTCTCCAGCTACAAAGCGGAGGTAAAAATGACTTTCTTTATCCCCTATTGGCTTCTGGGGAAGATGAGTGATAGGGAAGATCACGCCAAGCACTTAATAAAAAATTATTTCAGTTCATCAACATTTTGGATTTTTCACCACCACAGAAACAAAGAAAGTATCTAATTGTTTTTCTCCACAGAATTAACTGACTTTTGCTTTCATTGAATTGATGGAGTTGGCTAGCAATTTGGTTCAGACTGTCCCCCCTTCTTAGACTGATCCCCCATCCAATCAAGCCCATGCCATGCTGATTTCACCTTCCAAACTTTTCTCATGCCTGTCTCCTCTTTTCAGCACCCATGCCATTTCCCCAGTTCAGGGACAGATCATCTTTCAACAAATGTTGCCGTAGCTTCTTAACTGACCTGCTTGCCTCCATTTTTGTTCTATTCAGATCTCCCCTCTTGTTGTAGCCAGGCTCATTTTTCTAAATCTCAGTGGGACCCGTCTGTGGCTTCTCATTTCCTGTGGGATAAAGTCCATGCTCCTTAGCCCAACTTGTAAGAAATTTCATGAACGGGGTCCCCTTTATGTCTTTGATCTTTGCTCCTTGTACTAACAAGCTTGTGTTTGATGCCTTCGTCATAGCAAACGTCCCGCATTTCCTTGCATACACCAGGCTGTTTCATCCCTGTAAGTCTTCCTTCTGCCTGGGACACTAGTCCCACTTTTCTTCACCCAGGTCACATTCCTCATTATTTAAGGTTTTGCTAGTGGTCATCTCCCCCTGGAAGCCTTCCTTCTACTTTTCATTTGAGCTGCACCTCCTCGTCTGTTTCCATAGCTCTCTGTGCTTGCCATTACCAGCATACATTTTTCTTATGCTAACACGGCATTCATTCTCCCACAAGCCTACATATGATTCTTTAATAGCAGGGGCTATATTTTGGTCATCTGTCTCCAGACCCCAGGACAATGGATGGTTCACGGTAAACTTCAATAATGTCCCTTCCTCTGATTCTCTTCCTCTCTTCTATCCTCATTCTTTTATTTCTTGTACAGAAATTTAAAGCTGCAATTAGAGACCATCTGGTCCCATTCTTTACTCTCCCACCCCATTTACAGAAGAGAAAACTGAGATCAGAGCTATGAGCCCAAGATCACACGACCAAATAGTGGCAGAGACTGATACAGAACCCAGTTCTCCAGAGAATAAGGGCTAGACTATTTGAAATAAAAGTTAGGGTAAAGTTTGGTGGAAAGCCTAGCACATAATAGCCATTAGAAAGTGATAGCCCATGTCTCTTCTTAGCCCAGTTGTCTTCCTATGATATTCCACTGCCTTTCTGCAAGAGAAACTCTTCCAATTGCTTTCCTTTTACACTTCAGACCCTGGGGTAACTGATACAGCTACAGAGATCATAGCTTTGAAAGTACTCGAGAGGAACGGTATTTTATAAATCCAACACTGCTGACTGCTGATGGTATGCTATTAAAGATGTTAACTCACCAGGACCAGAAACACGCCAATGAGGGTGCAGAGTTTTCCTGTTACATTTAATTAAAAGATCATTTTTATGACAACATCGTATTAGGGATGATAAAAGGATCGTAAATTGCTTCATGAGGTCACCAAGAAAGTTCCAATGCCCCATTAGTTTTCATTGTCCAGTCCCTAGATATCAACACTCACTTTTATCACAAAGTACATAAAACATATGACCTTTCTGGTTGCAGTACACAAATGTTCCCCCAAATCATATCGAGCTTGTTTCACATCTTAAACTTACTACTGCCAAGGGCAGATGTAAAATGTGACTAATATTTTATATGCTATAAAATGAGGAAGTTCTGGAAAATTACAGATGAAAGTGCTTCGATCTCTGAAACTTAACATGCCATTCTGTAAATATCACAACTCCAACCTCCTATTTTTGATCACAGTATTGCAACCTAAAACATACAGTGGAAAACTATATAAGCAAAAGTACTGGTATGCAGGGATGATCATTGTTTAACTATTAAGCATGTAAATTTGTTTTTTAGAATGGATGGGAAAATTATTTTAATTTTGTTACTTATGGACATATAGATATTATTCTGCAAAGATGCATTTTATCATGGGCATTAAGAAATGTTTTTATAAGTGTCAAAAAAAGCTAAACTATTAACCATGATTTTATGAAAGTCCCATCAATTTCCCAGAAGTGACTGAATTTTCTGTGTTACTTTGGTTTGGACATGCCTAATTAGGAATATTTGAAAAATCATAGTGCAAAGGAATTTCCAGAAGTCGGGTTCTCCAAAGTGGCTTTACAAAGCACTGATTTCTAAAGCCTTATAAAAACGATTTTATTAAGACCTTCACTGAAAACCTTGATTTTTTTTTTAATCACCTGGTTTTCTCCTCTTTCCAAAGGAAGTAACCAGCCAAAACTGTCTGTATGCAACAAAAAGATAAAAATTTCAATTAGGCTCAGTCCTGTCATCAGCAGACCACATGAGAAAGTTTGAGAGAATCCACATTACATATTGATGTCTATCAGCGGTGAGACCACAACCATGTTTCATTCCAGGCCCCTTTTGTAGGTTTGGCAGCCACTGTACCCAATAAAGGCCTAATCATATTAATTTATGCCCCTATCAATTATACATTCAGATTCCCCAGATAGCTTGTCAGTTTTTATTCACTATTTTCCAAAAAATACGCCTGTTACAGTCACCGTGCAAATAGTAGGACTGTCAGAAATGGAGATTTAAAGACTCTTACTTAAAAGAGGTGGGCTTCCTTAATTTATAAATGTTGTATTATATGTCATACATGTGCTAGTTTTAAAATCAGGTGCAGTGCGGACACGGAAGTCACATGAAGGACTTTCAGGATGGAGTGGGGAACCTCCTTGATCCCTTTGTCATGCTTTAATAGTTCTTTAAACCAAACAATCTTTGGCCTATTTCTGTAAAATATCTCAGAGATTTTTATTTGAAGCAATCATTTATTTTTGTCTCTCCATCAGTTAAGTAAGATTTTGAAAGCACTAGCTTCACACACTCTTTCACTGTGCAGTCACCAGTCTTACGAAGGTGGTTCGCAGAGAGTCTGTGTCCTGTCTTTGGGGATGGTACCTAAAGCCTATGGCTAGCTAGGCAGGTAGAGGTGCCTCAGCATGGTGAGAGGCAAGGGATAAGAGAGTATCAGCAGCCCAGGAACACTGAGGACAGCTCTGCATTCAGGAGTAACTCAAATCAGAAGATGCTGGGAGTTGGTCAGTGACTTAGCTTGAGCTGGGGTTGGGGTAGGGGGGGTGGGAAGAAAATCAAGTCTAGTTCAGTGACCCTCTGCTTTTCCTTTTTTTGTTTCCATTCCCCAAGTCAGCTGCTACTCATGTCTATGCTGACATAACTTTGCTAGCTGGCAACTCGTTCTTGATGACATAATTCTGAGTTGGCTCAAAGCTGAGCCTTTCCAAGAAGACGTGCCAAAAATGGGTCTCTATGTGGGTGACCTTAGTGGTCACCTAATTGCTATACGGAAGGATTGGGAGGTTGGGTCTGTTTAGAACATGGTGGACAGAGGAAAGTGCTTTGTTCATCGAATCAAAACATATAGATTCTAGAAAAGAGATGCAGGCTGATTCATGGAGCTTAGATCCTACTGGGAGAGTGGTAAACCAACAAATAAAGATATAAACTGTGCTAAGTGCTATGAGGATGAATGTAGGATATTAGGACGGACAAACAGGAAACCTCATTTTGATGGGAAGGTCCAGGAAGGCTTCCCGGAGGAAGCAACATGGGAGCTGAGGGTTAAGTAGGAGTCAGCAGGGGAAGAAGAGCAATTTGAAGACATACAGTATCTCCACTTCCTTTCTAACTCCACAGACATGACGATAAGGAATTTAAAACTATAACCCACAAAGACAAAATGCATGAGAGAAGAAACCACAGCAGATGTTGAAAGTTGGAAATGTTGAAAGTTGGAAAGTCTAGTCTTAGCAGAGGGGAAGAAAGGCCTTGTACAATGAGTGAACCCAGATAGCGGAAATGAGAGGGTGGTGGATGCGAGACAGGAAGCTGGTTACCGCTGTGCACAGCTAGGTCTCAGGTCTTTCGGGAGCTTTCTGAGGAACCATGTAGAACCAGCTCAGAGTAGGCTACAGCACTGACTCATGACTCCCTCCCCCAACCATGAAGGGCTGCTTCCGGGAACATTAAAACTTTTTTGCCTGCTGCCAGGCAAGAACTTCAAATGGCCCTGTTTGAACAGCAAAGTTCAGAGAGTGAGGCCATGCTTGATGATGCTTGATGTGGGAATGTCCATTCCTTCCCTGAAGTCAGCTGGACCGAGGGTTTGGGGCCCACAGTCCCACAAGAGGCTGCTACAAAGAGAGGAAAACAGGACTCCAACTGCCAGTAGGAGGTACACCAACAAGAATGGAATTGGCTCCCATCACAAACCCCATGACCTTTGAAGGCTGGGTGTGAGATGGAGTTGACAATAGGAGAACTGCTTGAGTGTGTGTACAAGGGGTACTCACTAACTCAAGTCCCCCTTCCCCAGCCCGAGCAACCAAGCAGCTTCTCTTTTCTCTATCAGAGGACAGGAGGCTGCTTCTTAGGGACCTCAGTGGGGACCACCCCCGAAAACCACCATTAGTGATAGTAGATGTTCCTACTCCTGGGCTGTCTGTCTTCTTTGTCTATTCTTTTGCAGTTCTCTGAGTAGCTGTAGTCTTTTTCTCTCCTTTCCCCACTATTTCTCATTTTGTTTATGTGGTTCTTTTGGTTTTTAAGAAGGATCTTCCTCCACCTACTGTGAATCCCAAATGAACACTTGTGTCTGTGTGTGTCACCAGGAGCTACTGTGCATTTAATGGATGTTTCCTAAATTCTACTCTCATCCCACAAGGAGGAACGTCTACTTCGTTGCCCTTCAGCCAGACACCTATTCTTATTGCTTTCATCCTGATGGATCATCCTCAGAGAATTCTGTTTCTCAACAGTATCAACTTCTTCCCACCTTCTCCTACCCAGCCCCAACCTTGGCCCCAAGCCTAAAAGTGGCATGGATTACTTCCACAAACAAATCATTGAACAGAACTAATCATACTAGTCATATGGCCTCACTTAGATGCAAAGGAAGCTGGGAAATGAGGGCTTCTTACTGCCCAGGAGGAAAACAAGAATAGCAAGTAAACACAAGGCCTTGGTTCTGCACAGTGACCCTGGTCACTGGCCAATTTCAGCATTCTAAAATCCCAGGAATATTATTCTCCTGCCACCTCACCCCCACCCCTCTAGATCTGCACTCATCTCTATTTGCATGCTGACGTTCAGATTTAAGCTATCCAGCGTGGTGCTGAAGAAGTTCTCTGCCTATTGCCAAGAGAATGGCATTTCCCTGGGGTGTATGAGATGAAGTTGATGAATGCTGGAGTAGAAGAGAGGAGACAAGAGTTGTTTGAATTAAGAAAAGTGAATGGCACTGGAGCAGACAGATGAATCTGTTGCAAGGACTAATCAGAAACCACAAATGAAACAAGCTACATGTATTCCCTGGAAAGTAGAATCACTAAAACTGGTTGATCCAGAAAAGATGGACTCAGTGAGAGGGAGAAAGAAAATGGAGAAAAGAATGAAAAGGAGATGCCTTAGTTAGCTTGGGCTGCCATAACAAAATACCATAGACTGGACCTTTAAACAATAGACGTTTATTTCTCACAGCTCTGGAGGCTAGAAGTCTGAGATCAGGGAGCCAGCATGGTTGGGTTCTGGTGAGAACCCTCTCCTGGTTTGCACACAGCAGCCTTTTCACTGTGTCCTCACATGGTGAAGAGAAACAGCTCTGGGGTCTCTTCCTCTTCTAATAAGGGCACTAATCCCATCATACAGGCCCCACCCTCATGACCTCACGTAAACCTAATTACCTCCAAAGGTCCCCACCTCCTAATAGCCTTACATTAAGGGTTAGGGCTTCAACATATGAAATTGGGTCAGTGGGAGGAGAGACACAAACATTCAGTCCATAACAGGGAGTCAGCTGAGAAATAAAATTTATTAGTGAGTGGCTTTTTGGCAAATATGTCAGAAGATGCAGGAAGTAAGCATTAAGGGCTTTCCTATTTATTATAGGATATTTGATTACTTGTTATTAATCAGAACAGAGAAGTTCAGGATGAACAGCTGGCAGGACACTAACCCAGGGATCTAGGTACCATTTGTTACATCTTACATCACTGAGAAGGAAATCCTTTAAAAAGATAGTCAATATCGTAAATACCTTAAAAAGACAATGCATTTTACCTGTGCATCTAAAAGATGAATTTGTCTCTTATTTTTTTAAAAAAGTTTTCTATTGCACTATCAGTTTAAGTTATACAGCTTTACTTTTTATAAACCTTAGCTGAATGAGGGTCATTTTACTGTAGTCAGCTCTCAATTTTCCATGGTAGGAGAACATTCTTCACTTGGCATTTGAGAATTTTCATTAACAATTGTATAAATATCCACTATATGCAAAATGCTGTTCTTGAATAAAATAGTCTCTGCTCTTACAGAGCTTACATTCTTTGAGGGGAAGGGATGTGTATGAGCAAGTAAATGAACTAGAAAAAGATCAGATGGTAATAAGCAATGCGATGAGAATTCAGCCAGAGAGTAAGATAGAGGGTGATCAGGAGGTGGGGGGAAGCCTCTCTCAGAAGAACACATTTAAGGGCCTCCCTGGGTTCAGTGATTAAGAATCTGCCTGCCAATGCAGGGACACGGGTTCGAGCCCTGGTCCGGGAATATCCCACATGCCACAGAACAACTAAGTCTGTGCGCCACAACTACTGAAGACCACGTGCCACAACTACCAAAGCCTGCGCACAGCAATGAAGACCCAACACAGCCAAAAATAAATAAACAAATAAATTTATTGAAAAAAAAGAAGAAGGAGAAGAACACATTTAAGCTGAGGTTTCAATGAAAAGGAAGAGCCTGCCATGACAAAATCATGGGGAATAATATTTCAGACAAAGGGAGCAGCAGATTCTCTGAACCAAGAACAGGCTTGTTAAATTAAACTATAGGAGAGGAGCATTTTGGCTCAAGAGTTGGTGTAAAAAGATGAAAAGATGCTCAACATCAGTAATTATTAGAGAAATACAGATCAAAACTACAATGAGGTATCACCTCACACCAGTCAGAATGGTCATCATCAAAAATCTACAAGCGATAAACGCTGGAGAGGGTGTGGAGAAAAGGGAACCCTCTTTCACTGTTGGTGGGAATGTAAATTGATACAGCCACTATGGAGGTTCCTTAAGAAACTAAAAATAGAACTACTATATGACCCAGCAATCCCACTACGGGGCATATACCCTGAGAAAACCATAATTCAAAAAGTGTCACGCACCCCAATGTTCGTTGCAGCACTATTGACAATAGCCCGGACATGGAAGCAACCTAAATGTCCGTTGACAGACGAATGGATAAAGAAGATGTGGTACATTTATACAATGGAATATTACTCAGCCATAAAAGGGAATGAAATTGGGTCATTTTTAGAGACACAGATGGACCTAGAGACTGTCCTACAGAGTGAAGTAAGCTAGAAAGAGAAAAACAAATATCATACATTAACACATATATGTGGAATCTATAAAAATGGTACAGATGAACCTGTTTGCGAAGCAGAAATAGAGACATAGATGTAGAGAATAAATGTGTGGACATCAGTGGGGAAAGGGGAGGGGTGGGATGAATTGGGAGATTGGGACTGATATATATACTCTAGTATGTATAAAATAGATAACTAATGAGAACCTGCTGTATAGCACAGGGAACTCTACTCGGTGCTCTGTGGTGACCTGGATGGGAGGGAAATCAAAAAAGGAGGGGATGTGTGTATACATATGGCTGGTTCACTTTGCTGTGCAGCAGGAGCTAGCACAATATTGTAAAGCAACTACACCCCAATAAAAATAAATAAATATTTTAAAAAAAGAGTTGATGTAAAAAAGAGCAGATGGCAGGGGATGTTGATAATGGCGGAGATAATGCACGTTTGGGGGCAGAGGTTATATGGGAAATCTCTACTTTCTGCTCAATTTTGCTGCAAACCTAAAACTGCTCTAAAAAGATGATGTCTACCAGAGAAGAGAAAGAAAGAGACAGAGCTGAACGAGATAATGTTGAAGAGGTAGACAGGGGTCAGATCATGCAGAACTTTGAAAGCCAGAGTAAGGATTCAGAATTGTCTTTGGTGTTATTATAATTCTTTCCATCTCCTTTTCGCACACCCCTCTTTGCAGTGTGACTTTGCAGTGGCTCTCATCAGAGGTGGGGTCTATTTCTCTGCCCCTAGAATCTCGGCAGGTCCCTTGACTTGCTTTGGCCAATGGGACATTGGCAAACATGACCTAAGCAAAGGCTTGAAAGGTGCTAGTCACTGGGGCTTGCTCTCTCTTGCTGCTTTTGGAACTCTGAGTCCACCGTGGAAGAAGTCTGGGCTAGCCCGCTGGAGAGGGAGAGAAGAGGCACCACCCCAGCTAAATTCTCTACTTTTTGACCAACTAGCTAACCACAGGACCGATGAGTGAGCCGCTGCCCCCGCTGAGCACTGTAGACCAGAAAAATCATTCAGCAGATCCACAGAATCAAGATTTTTTTTTTTTTAATGTGCTGTTTTAGAGCAGAACTGCTAAATTTGGGGGTGGTTTGCAATACAACAAAAGCTAACAAATTCAGTGCGATAGGAATCCTCTGGAGGGTATTAAACAGAGAAGTGACTCGATCTCATTTACGTGTGTTTTTTTTTTTTTAAATCACTCCAGCAGCAGTGCGGAAGGTGGATAGTGAAAGGGCAGATCGGTTAGGAAATTAATGAAGTCCAAGTGAGAGATGAAGTGGGCTTGGACAAGTCTGAAAATATTAATAATAACAATTGCTGTGATCGCCTCCAGTTTCATGGTTTTAGAGATCATATATTTGCTGATGATACCAAACTTACATTGGCAGCCAGGGCCTCACCCATGATTCCTGCCTTGGACATCCACTTGTGCCTCCTGGACATCTCCATTTTGATGTCTAATTGACATTCCCAATAGAACAGAACCTGGGATTCCTACTGATTCCACCTGACAGAAGAACATCAAACCTGCTCTTCCCATAGCCTTCCCATTCTCGGTAATTGACAGTCCCCGACTTCCAGGTGCTCAGGCCAAATACCTTATGGTCATCCTTGACAACTTCCTCTCACATTCCACATCCAATCCATCAGCAAGTCCTGTTGGCTTGACCAGCACAATATATATCACTGATCCAAGCCACCATCATCTGCCATGTGGATTATTGCTACAGCCTCCTAAAAGGTCTGTCTGATTGCTTCCACCATTGCCAACTGTATTCATTTTCTACTGCAGTGTAACAAATTACTACAAATATAGTACCTTAAAACAACACAATGTTAGTTTGTTGTTTCTTATTAAAACAACAAGTGATTTATCTCACAACCTATGGGTCAGGAGTGTGGATATAGGTTAGCTGGATCTTCTGCTCAGGGTTTTATCAGGCTGAAATCACAGTGTCAGCAGTCTCTTCTGAGGCTCTTTCAAGCTCACAGGTTGGCAGTATACAGATCCTTGTGGTTGTATGACTGTGGTCCTCATTTCTTGTTAGCTGGTGTCCAGGAATCACTCTTAGCTCCTAGCTGCTGCCTGCAGCTCCTTATCATGTGGCCCCCACAGACATTTCACAACATGCTTTTTGCTTTATTTGAAGCCAGCTGGAGTGCACCCGCTGCTACTTCTTGTCTTTTTAAGGGCCTACCTGGTTAGGCAGCCTGGGCAGCAAAGTCAGTGCAAAGTCAATCAATTAGAAACAAAATCACAAGAGTGAAGAGCCATCATGTTCACAGATTTCACCCACCCTCAAGGAGTGGGAATTATACAGGGTGTATAAAGAAGGGGGGAGGGTCTTCTGAATCCATCTAGAATCCTGTCTATGACACTGACTTTAATTCTGGTTTTAAAAAAAATCCTGCTTTTTAAAAAAAATTGTCAGATCGTGTCAATTCCCTGCTGAAAACACTCCAATGGCATACCATCTCAGTGAAAGAATAAATCCAGTCTTTTCTGGGTCTACAAGACCCTACATGATCTGGCTGTCCACTGCTTATCTGACCTTATCTCCTCTTACTCAGCCCTTGCTCAGGTCATTCCAGACATCTTGTAAATGTACCAAGCAGGCTACCATCTCAGGGTCTCTGTGCTTGCTATTGCCTCTACCTGGAAAATGCTCCCTCCAGATATTTGCACACCTCTCTTGCTCACAGATGAATAGATTCTACCCATCCAGCCAGAAAGGCATTCAATAAATATTTTCTATATCTCTGAGTCACTTTCTATCTCCCTGACCCCATTTCATTTTTCTTTATCCCACTGAGTTTGCCTCCTCCAAGAAGTAGATGCTAAAATGGATTTTGACGGGCAAGAGATTAATTAGAGGGAATTCCTTAGAAGGATAAAAGGGGGAGGGAGGAGGACTGGGGAAGAAGATCAGATGGGAGGGCCTCAGACTGCAGTGCTGCTCTGAGGAAGTCTTGGTCAGGCTGATGGAAGGCCCTGGAGGAAAGATGGTCCATTAGAGGGGTCCAGAGATGACCAGGCTCTGGCACCTCTGCTCAGTCACAGTTTAGGATGAGCCTGGGGGAAGAGGTCTCAGTGTTAACACTGGAAGGGGTTGGAAGGTATGACAGGTGGAGTCCTTCAGCTACCTGTGCTCCTTATGGCTGGTTCTTTTAAAGAAAGATCAGATGTGGTACATATGTACAATGGAATATTACTCAGCCTTTAAAAAGAATGAAATAATGCCATTTGCGGCAACGTGGATGGACCTAGAGATGATCATTCTAAGTGTAGTTAGCCAGTAAGAGAAAGACAAATACCATAGTATCACTTATATGTGGAATCTAAAATATGACACAAATGAACATACCTACGAAACAAAACAGACTCACAGACATAGAGAATAGACTTGTGGTTGCCAAGGGTTGGGGAGGAATGGAGTGGGAGTTTGCAGTTAGCAGATGCAAACTATTATACATAGGATGGATAAACAACAAGGTCCTACAGTATAGCACAGGGAACTATATTCAATATCCTGTGATAACCCGTAATGGAG